>NW_007253074.1:448308-497275 GCF_000164805.1 Carlito syrichta
AAAAAAAAAATTAGCCGGGTGAAGTAGCATGTGCCTGTAGTTCCAACCACTTGGGAGGCTGATGCAGAAAGATTGCCTGAGCTCATTAGGTTGACACTGGGGTGTCCTCGAGCATGCCACTGCACTCCATCCTAGGTTGACAGAGTGAGACTCCAACTCAAAAAAAAAAAAAAAAAAATTAAAGGAGTCTAAAGTTCTACATTGTTTTAAACAAAAATAATGGTAATATTAGCAATATAAAGTTAAATTTAAATATTAACAATTTAAACATAATCACCGAAAGACAGAAATATAGCACTAGATGTCTACAACAAACAAAAAAAGGGGGAGGCATTACTTAACAGAAAACATTCCAAATTGAACTAACTTTTTTAAGTATCAAGAATATGGGGTAGAAAATTTTAGGTGAGGCTTGAAGCTTTATGGGGTAGAAAATTTTAGGTTAGGATTGAAGCAATATAAGATGCAATAAAAGTTACATTCCTACCCCTGCACTAATGAATTTAAGGAAGGTCAAAAAGAGGAAAAAGTAAGAGAAAATATAGGGTTAAAGAAAATACAAAAAATGAACGAGAGTTACAAATAAAAATGTTTCAATAATGACAGCAAATCACTAGTTTTGCTTTTTTTTTTAAAGGTGGTCAATTTGGATTTTTTTAGCCCAAATCTAGGTATACATCACTTACAAGAACACACACACACACACACACACACACACACACACACACACACACACAAAGGAAATTTAAAAGTTTGTGAATAGAGTTAATGTTGGTGTATTTACACAGAAAATGGAAAAAATTTAAATAAACAATAATTAACAGGACTTATTGTGGTTGCTAGAAAATGATAATAAAAAATCACTAGAAAGAAATATATCTAATTGAATATGTATTTGACAGAATTAAAAGAATAAAACAAAAAATTCATATCACAGTAGAAACCATTTCAACTGAATTATTTTCGAGGTACTAAGGATTTAGTAAAGCTTTAAGGGGCAGAAAACTTTAGGTTAAACTTGAAACAATGTAAGATGCAATAAAAGCTATATTCTTCTCCTGAAAACCTTTGAATAATCCACTTGATATTTCTGAGTTCCAGGTGTCCCAACTATAAAATGACTCACTTGTATTAGAATTTTTCTGAGTTAAAACGTTTTGATAAAAATAAAGCAATATATGACAATACTTTTAAAAATCACACTCACAATTTCTGTTTTCAGAAAGATGAACTGGATGTACGTTTTCCTATGGCTTTAGTTAAGTTCAAATAAAAATTCTGAGTATTGCATTTAAAACATTATAGTATTTAAGAAGACTCTGAGCCGTGATCGGGGGCTCAGTCTATAATACCGCGCTTTGGGAGGCTGAGGTGTATGGATTATCTGAGCCCACGGGTTCGAGACCCTCCCCAGCAACTTGGCAAGACCTCATCTCTACAATAAATCAAAAAAATTAGCCGGGCGTGGTAGCCCTCACCTGTAGTGAGACTCCAACTCAAAAAAAAAAAAAAAAAAAAGACAACTCTGACAGGGGGAAGTAGAAGGCAGACCAGCCAAGGGAACTTGATTTCAAGAAATCATGTGATGGCAAGGTATCTGGGCTTTTATTTTTCTCCTCTACCCCAGACTATATGTGAGTGAGGCTGGCAACTCAGAAATGCCAGTGGGTGAAGACAATAAAGGCTCCAACTAGAGGCTGCTCTTTCTAGTCAGATGACAAGAAAAGAGAAGCATATCCATGCAGAACATTTTCAGTCATTACTACTCAACTCTAGTCACAAATCACAGAGAAAAACAAACCAAAAAAGTAGCCTCAACACCTATACTCTCTCAACACATATACCCTCCACCATCAAGGACCGCGTGGAGAACCTGGACTTCCACACTTTCCAGGTTGTAATGAGGTAACCCAAATACCGTGTCTTCCACCAGGGTAGTGTAAGAGTCGGCTGAGTAGAGAATCAGGATTTCCAGCCATTTTTCACATCAGTGAAGACCACATGGAGGGCCTGAACTTCAGCCCTCCACCTGGCAGAAACAGTAGCAGAGTCAGGACTTTTACCCCCAGCTAGAGATAACAGAACAACCTCTGGCCCCATAGTATTGATGAAAGGACTTCTGGTAGGGTAGTATCAACAGAGACCAAGGAAAAAACCTGTATATCCACCCCTACTGAGCAGTAATAAGGAGTCCTTTCCCACCTGAAGTGTCAGTGGTCTCTTTATTTTTTCAGTCTACTTTCTGTTTTTGAAGGGTAGAGCCTGATGATGTCATGTCATGATTAAGAAACTTTTTGTTTTTAATTAACCTGGGCTCCTTGTTTCTTAGGCAATACAGTCCTCTCAAACCCATCTATTTGAATCACTTCAATGTTAATTATCTTCTGATTTATTTACTTAGAGTTGGAGTTTCACTCTTTGTCACCCAGACTGGAATACAGTGGCACACTCATGGCCACCACAGCCTCGACCTGCTGGGGTTAGGTGATCCTTTGCCTCAGCCTTTCAAGTAGCTGGAACTACAGATGCACGCCATCATGCCCAGCTAGTTTTTTATTGTGTGTGTGATTTATTGTAGAGATGAGGTCTCACCAAATTGCCCAAGCTGGTCTTGAACCCTGGGCTCAGGGAATCCTCTCGCCTTGGCCTCCCAAAGTGCTGAGATTACAGGTTGAGCCAGTGTGCCCATCCAACATTTCTTTCTTGGATATAACTGTGAAATATGCCTTATTTCATTGTTTTCTTATTCCATTGCTCCTTTCTCAAGATCATACCATGGTAGGTCTCAATCACCTTGCTCAATAAGAAGTGTTACTAGTCGTATGCTATTCAGACTTCTAAATTTTTATTTTCAACTGTGTGAAGCATAGATGCAATCTTACTTTCTGACTCTGAAAGACTCTAAATTTATGGAAGCTTTAAAATCTCTTTTTTCTATTTGTGAATCATCCATTTCCCTCTTGAGTTCATCTTTTTTTTTTTTGTCATATTTTGCCAGTGATAGTGAATACTAGCCAACAAAAACTATGACGTTGTTTTCCAATTTCTCACCTTATAACTTCCAGCAGAGTGGCATATAGTTAGCCCTCCATGCTATCAAATTTGACAACTTAAAATTTTGCTGACATATAATATAGATCTTTACATGTTTCTGTTTTAAATTTCTTATTACCTACGTGAATGCCAAGATACATGTAAGTAGTTCATATCCCAGCACCCCATTTCTAGGTACAAATTTCTCTTTTATTTAGAGGAGAGTAAACTATTCTGCAGGAACAAAGAAACCTCAATTTCTCAGTCAGTTTAATATAAGAAATTTTTATTTCCTGCTCAAACAAATGCAGATGGTCCTGTTTAAATAGCTCTTCTTGAGTGGTTCTCCTTATGCTGTCACTCAGAGACATGGACTCTTTCCATATAGTATATCTACTTCTACTTAGAGTCTTGACATCCCACGTGGATTCTTGATGTCTAATTGGACAATGAGTAGTAGTGAGAGAGCACGTTCATGGGTCCTTTCCAAGAGGCCAGAAATGGACATATATCAATTTCAGTGTCCCAGACTGGTCACATGGTCCCACAGGAATATGAGAGGGTCCAGGGATGTAGTTTACATGTTTCCCTGGGAAGAAGAGGAAACCTGTATGCTGGTCAACACAACTAGATTTCTCTAATATGGGGCTAGAACATGTTGCTAGATGGATACCCACTTAAAATAATTAATACACAAGAACAGAAGAATGACTTTTGAGGACCAAATAGCAATCTCCATCCCAGGTATAATCTTCCATTTCTTACAAGTCTTGGGACATAGGACAATTAGAATCACAATCAATGAAAAATATCTTTGAAGTCACCAACTTACTTAAAAATTCATATATTGCAATTTACTCCATAATGTGCCAATGTTATTTTAATATAAAAAGGAAACTCTTTCATAACTATATAACGTTTTGTAAAATTGGTGTCCCTAAATTTGAAATACTTCAGCCTCTATTAAACAAACTTACATTGGAATGGAAGACAACAGTCAACAGGATGGCATGTTTCCTAACCACAAGGAGTAGAGTATAATTGATTTGGTATTTCTCCAGCCACTTTCCCAAATGTACTCTAGGATAAGTGTACCCCAATATAAGAAACTGCCCTACACGATACATTGAGAGTGATGGGGGTTTAATTGTTTAAAAGAATATCAAATTTAATCTGGCTTAAATAATCCTTTTATTTCTTACAACTGTGTCATTTGTGTATGATCAAATTTCAGCTCTTCTAGAACTTTTTTCAAGTAATGCATATTTTATCTCCCTATTAATATTTCTGTTAAGAACAAAGGAATTTAATGATATTATAAAGTGTCAGACGTGAGAAGGTACATAGATAGAAGTATTATCTGAAACTCTGGAAGTATTTGAAATATTAGAAAAAGAACAAATAGTTTCTATTTGTTTTATATTAGGTTAATACATGAATCCAATATCTTTGATTCTTCTATTTAAAGTTTCTTTCATTAGACGATAAAAGAAGTATGGATTAAATCAAAGGTTTATTTTATAACCTTTAATATATCACTCACTAATAAAATTAAATTACTTATCCCAAATGTGGTAAGCAAGATAGTAGACTCTCCTTAAAACAAGAACAAAAAAAAATGTATTTAACAACATGTAGAAAAGTATAGCATTTGCAACTATTTTAATTAAAAGTAAATAGGCTCACTCAGAGTTGTTTTCAGTTAGTATCCCAAAAGGCAGTCAATCCCATCTGAGGTATTCCATTTAGAGCTCGTGACAGATGCTTAAAAGTATTGTCCACTGAACTTAAAGCTGGTACTTTTCAAGTACATTTACACTGTATCTAGAACTCCAAATGCCCAGAAGTTTCAATGCTTATGACTATGATTGTTTCATTTTTATCAGAGCCTTTTTAAAAATCATATACTCTAAAGATCAAAAGGAAAACCTGTAATTATTTAAAAATCATTTGTCCTTATGAGATTACTATTAGGATTTTGCACACAAAGTCATACACTGAAATAATACTTTATTATAAGAGATGAATCTTAAGTATTAATTGCTTTATAGTATATCAAAAGAAATTATACCCTTTATAATAGTTTTTTGGTCTCATGCAAAAAAAAAAGAAAAAAGGAAAGAAAAAAAAAAACTTTTTATTATATTCCAAAGATTCTTGTCCTGTTCTATCAAATAGTGTTGGGTTTTGCCACTATTTTCTCTACACAGCAACATGAATTTGCTAGCTTGACTTACATTTCAAAAGTAGGAATCTTTTCTGTTTTAGCTCAGTGCCAGTTGTGTGCTGACTGCCTGCTGCTTCCCAAGTATGTATCTAGAATTTTGTAGTTTAATTGCCACTTGCACAGTGGTATTGTACATAAACACAGCAGCTGCTACTGTATGTTGGAAGTGGCTCAGAAAAATCTATGGACACTGTTCAGCTTTGACTAAAAAGCCAAAAATTTTAGACCCAGCTGCATTACTCTAACAGCTTGGCAATATAACACCTTAACAAAAAGAATTCAACTCATTGGAAGTCTTCTTACAATATGTTTGAGATCACACCAGAGAAAATTGCATGGAACCATGTGGTCTAGTGGTAAAACTTTCCAAAAATGAAGATTTTTTTCCCCCCATTTTTTCTAGTCACTAAGGTCCTTAGATTTTGTTTTTTAGTATTCTGTATTGCTACAGATAACCACTAGAGATAAGAAAACTAATATAAAACTTGGACATCTTCCTGTTACCAGGTAGAGATTATGTCCTTTTGGTTAAACCAATTAAAATGTGAAACCAAAAGGGAAATGCACGAAACCTTGACAGAAGACCTTTGTTGCAGCAGCTTGCAGACTTTAATGAACACTCTGTTATGTGGAATGACACATTTAAAATGTAATCATGAAGAAAAACCACTCAGTTTGTACATGTCTTTACATAAAAATTTTTTTCTGAAGGGAAAAAATTAAAAGCCATTTTTTTTGTACATGAAAACAAAATTCAGAGCTTGGCAATAAAAGAAACAAGTAAGACAACCTTATTTGTTCACTGTCCTGATATTTATACCTTCATTGTGCAGAGTTATCTGTAGTTCAATATTTAGAAATTCAAGTAGCTTTCTCTGGAAAATAAAACTCTTCATGGGAATTAGAAGGTCGGCGTTGTTAGTTATCTTGATGTCATTTAAAACATCTTTCTGATGAATTTTAGGATGCCTGGGATTGTCCAGCAAGACCTTAAGCTGAAATCAATCAGAAATATGACATTATTTTTAACAATAAACTTAAGCTTGCTATTTAAGTGCAGTAAAACATTGGCGATAGTTCTGTCAATGTCTTAGGTACATAAACAAGAGACTGTTGAGGTCTTATGGAGTAACGAAGCCCTTTAGAGACAGTAGATCCAAATTCAGTTACTGATTTCTAGTACTTGAAGAAATAATTAGAACTTTGTTTTTCCCTCAGTGTTATAAATATAAAGAAGCAGGCTGTGATGGAATTAGTTCACAGAGTCACATGAAGGAATGTCTCTGAGGGATTCTGCAATAGCAATCTAGCTCTAAAAAGTGTTTTCAAAGCTTTTATTCAATTAATAATAACATCTTTTACTTTTTACCTAGTTAACACTAATGAATACAACTGGAAATAATAAGGAATTGGCTAAATAGGTTAAGTCAATTCATAAATGCATATACAACAGAGATGTATTTAATTTAATCAGGAAATTGTGCTTCTATATATTTTTAAGATATATCACATTGAACATTATCCATTTTGGGTAAGGAGAATCAATGCCAATATTTTAAAAGTGATAATTAGTAAAGAACCACTTAACCTAAAGGAGCTTAGTCATTTTGCTTATTTTATTTATTTTTTCCTAATTTTCTGCATTTAATTGGAGTTAATAAAATTTAAATTTTATATATTTTTATAATCTTGAATGGCAATGTTGATACCTTTTAAACTCAAAGTTTTATTAACTCAATTTATGTGAAAATAATATGTTAGGCACACATATTAGGGCAAAGTGATAGAGAAAATATGGGCTATATTAAAACAGCATAATGGATATATATGAATATTGATGGCAATGTATATGATTACTACAACAAAAACACATTACAAAGCTAATGTAAAATATACACATAACTGTCTTCCATCCAAGTCTATATTATCCATGTGTTAATGCCCAGCAATAAGAGAAAGGCATACTGAATAACAAAATTCAATACTAGTTATCAGAGCTAGCTCTTATTATCATTCCATTTGATATCTATTTAAAGACACAATTTACATTATTTTAGTTTATACAATCTTTTTATAAATCCATTAATCATGCAGCTTTTATGCTGTTATGAAAACAACCAAAAAACTGTTACTGTGCATTCAATGATAAGCATTTATTTCTTGCTCATGTCACATGAAGGCTGAAATTCAGTGATGGCTTTGCTTTTTCATCCTGACTTATCTGACTCAGTCAGATTTGGCTCTATATATCTTGTCATTCTAGCTTTCAACTGGAAAATTTTGTTCTCATGATAGAGAAAAATGAAGAGGCCTTAGGAAACCGTATGACCACATTTAAATCCTTATGCTTAGACATGGCAGATGTCAGTTTGCTCAAAATCCATTGAACAAAGCAAGTCCCACAGTCAAGGTAAAGTCAATGAGGTAGATAAGAATGAAAGTACTACACTTACCATAAAGTACAGTCAGGGTGGGGAAAGAAGAATTTTGAACAAATAATAACAAATGATACAGGCACCAGCCAACGTGGTGCATGTGACTTAAATATTTATATCAACCATTTCATGGTAACTCAGTCAAGTTCAGTTTTAACATTTTAGTTTTATAAGTATTCAGTCCTTTGGATTTTTAACTGTTTTCCAACCCACGAGGATTTATAATTAATTGACTTATTAAAAATTATTTATTATATTTATTTATTCTTGTAGATACTGGGTCTCTCTATTTTGCCCAGACTGATCTTGAACTCCTGACCTCAAGCAGTCCTCCAGTCTTGGCCTCCCAAAGAGCTGGGATTATAGTCCTGAGCCAACACCATGAACCCAAGAGGGTTTACATATGTGTTGGTGAAATAGGGGACAAACTGTCATCATGACACTTGGAGAAAAATCATTCTGAATTTACATAGGTTCTTATACTGTTTTGTAATTGACTAGTTTGGTTTTGTAATTGGATACTATATAGTGATACCCACTGAAATGCAGCTTGTGGACTTGCAAACTCTTCTCTTGACTCATTCAAGTCTAGATTGTTTTTCCTCAGAGACTTAACTTTGTATTAGTTTCAGTGATGTGGCAGTTCCCTTGAACTTGCCAACACACCTTCTAGTTGGGCTCTGACTGGATTATCCATTATGCAGCTACCAAAATGGGGACACTTCTTCCTTTACTGGAGTGGTCACATACAGATTTTCTAGTTCTTGCTGCAGTTAAACAGATTAAATCTCCCGCGTTGGTCACATGACAAATCTAGATATTTTTCACCCTACATTGCTATAATAAGGGCAAGTTTGTGAGCTCTTTAAACCTAGTAGGTCACTGTCATAACCTATTTTATTCTCTTATTAAAATCCTCAACTTATTATTAAATGCTCCAATCAAATTTTTCTTTTTTTTTCTTTTTTAAACAGATGAGGTCTGTCTCTTAGGAGGGCTTCAAACTCCTGGGCTCAAGGCTTTCTCCTGCCTCAGCCTCTTGAGTAGCTGGAACTACAGTCAGCTTCTCAAATTTACAATTTGTGTTTGAATACTTCTTATTGTTTGAATTAATAGAAAACTGTTCCTTCCCTGATATTACTACATTCTTCACTACTTTTTCCACAATTATCTTGTTGCTCCAAGTTAGCATGTTTAAAGACCATTAGCATGGCCTTTGGTCACCATTGTTAATAGAGAAAACCAATCCTCCATCTTCACTGGTATCCTTCTTTTTTTTTTGAAAATTATTAACATCTAGTTATCCTGTATTCTCCCCTTCCCTGTTTTATAGCTGCTTTAATTTATCAAGTTTATCCATTATCACCAATTTCTGTCAGTTTAATAATCTACAAATGCAACCTTATTCTATGTATTACCACTGTTTAATAATGGTCTGCTTTGAATATTTGAAAATTAGCAGATCTGAACATGAATGCTTGTTTCATTTTCTCTTTCTGTTGTATTCTGTTTATCTTTATTATAAACTCCAGTTCTTTGAAACACATCACACGTCTCATGGATTAAAACTGTTAAAATTTCACTTAACTTCCTTACTACTTTGTTCTCATGATTAGATACTATAATCACATGTTTATACAATGGTACATTTAGTTCCTTGATCATCTTGTAAACTTTCGCCAGACTCAATTTCACATTTCTTTGATTATTGTTTTTCCTCGAGGCTGAGCATTTTGTATAAGGTCATAAAAATGTTGAATGATTCTATTTTAAATCCCTGCCATTGAAAATTCACTAGAATTTTGTTGCTAATTTTAATTCTAATTTTTTCTCTTCTCTCCCAATTTTACTGTCTATAATAGTTATTTCAAGTATTTTCCATGGTCTTTAGAAAAATCCACACTTCTACAAGCTTCAGTGCTAACCAGCTATCTGACCTCTAAATTGTTTTTTTTTTTTTTTGAGTTGGAGTCTCACTCTGTCGCCCAGACTGGAGTGCAGTGGCTGTTCCCGGCCAGCGCAGCCTCGACCTGCTGGACTCCGGTGATCCTTCCACCTCAGCCTTCCAAGTAGCTGGAACTACAGGTGCGTGCTACCACGCCTGGCTGATTTTTTGATTTATTGTAGAGATGAGGTCTTGCCAAGTTGCCCAGGCGGGTCTCGAACCCTCGGGCTCAGGCAATCCACTCACCTCAGTTTCCCAAAGGCGCGGGATTACAAGCTGAGCCACTGAGCCCGGCCGACCTCTAACTTTTCTCAGAAAGTAGATATAAGAAGTGTATATACACTTGCAATTTTACATGGAGCAAATATGGCTTATCTTTCCACTATCAGTCAATCCTACAAATTTTTGCAATGTAAGTGTCATGTTATTACCGAAGGGATAATGTTCTTGAGCTTCTTGAATACAAGAGATAGAATTATTTCTTTTTCAAAACCAATTGTCAAAATGTATGGACTAGGAAGATACATTTTACTCAAATGGAAATAGAAAAACTATTTTAATTCAGAATTGTCCCAGAAAAGCCAATAATAATGATATCCTTGAACATCGTTCATTCATAGACTTATCCAAGATACATCATCCAATTCCTATGATGCTGTACTTGCAAAAAACGTGATACATGTGTCTAAACTGAGATTTTCCTGCCTGCTGAGCACAGCTGGAATACCACTTCAAGCAATCACATCATCATTCTCTAGTGCACGAGAACATTCCACCAGGGAGAAAAGGGAAAGTCATCTTTCCTTCATTTTTGGAAATATTTTTCTAACATGTTTTAAAACACTAAACAGCCTGCTAAAGAGATGATGCAAAAACCAAAGGAATCATTTAATACATGAAACTATTTCCATGAAACCTTGAATGAAGTATCTGTGGGAGTATCATTTTTATTGCATAGAAGATGAAAAATAAGCACTCTTTCATCAGTGCCAACAATAATTGAGAGTTATTATTTCAGAAATTTTAAATTCCAGATTTTGAAGATCAAGACCTTGTAGCTGGCATATATTACTATATCTCAGTTGCCAAATGCATAATATAGCTTCTTGTGCTCTGATTAGATGCATTTGTAAATAATGTAAAATATTTTTAAAGGATAAATTTTTCTTTAAATTTAATAAGTAAAATCTGAACAAAAAATGAAGAGAGAAGAAAAACTATTAATAATCACCCTTTAAAAATATTATAAGAAATTATCCTGAATAATAAAACTTTGTGTACTGAAAATTCGAATAGTTTCTCTAAATTGTATATGTTGTGATAGTAAGTCAATGTAAGAGAATAACTGACCACACTAAATTGTGTGTAAAAGCTAAAATAATCTGATATGTTGGTTTTTATAGTTATCAGTGTTTCTTAAAAAATATATTAATGCGTACTCATTTTAAAATATATTATGCTTTCAATTTTGATTTGAGAATTTAGGTCAAAAATTGAGGATGAAGGGGTGAAAAAGATTCAGTAAGAGGAAAATCAATGCTGACTTGAATGAGATAAGAAAAGAATCTACAAGAAATGGAAAGAATAGTGGAAGATTATGCATGAAAAATGAAGGTAGAAAAGACCTTGTAGAGAAATGGTTTGGCTAGCTTGCCTTAGATTTTTTTAAAATAGGTTTGTTTATTTATTGTAACAGAAAGGAAGACAACATATGGTTTATGATAAATAATCAAGGCTGTTGGGCAGACAGACTGATTAGTTACAATGCAAGCTCTTTTTTGAATCTTCTCCCTCTTTTCTCTGAATTTGAAAGGAAGTCACCAACGGAAACTGTAGATTGGTAAAGAGAAGTTGGAAAAACAGAAAGAAAGAAACAGATATGGAGAGAAGAGTCTTCTAGGGAAGGAGAGAGAAATCAATTCAGTATATGTAGTTTTAGAAGTTTGTATTGAGAAGTAATCATTTGATCTTATAATAAACAGCTGGTAAGTGCTTAATCTGCTTGTGAAAGTTTTAGTGTTCTTGAGATGTCACCACACATTTCTCTGGTTTTAGGGACTTAATGCGAAGTTTTTTTTCTGGTTTTTTTTTTTTTTTTTTTTTTTACAAATAACAGGCAATTTTACTTTATGCCACAATCTATGATAGACAGTGATATTCTGGTCCAAATTCAGGAAAAAACATATGGATTGTTCATTGTGACAATTATATATTGCAGCATGACAAATATTTATTGTCACAACCATATATTGCTGTATGACAAACAACATAAAACTTTTCATTCATTGAGTTCTAAATTCTGTGGACTGGTGAATGAGGCTACCATAAATTGGGCAGCTCTTGCCCAATTTATGGTCTCTGGACAGCTGTTGGACAAATAACATTCTGCACTGGGAGACTGGATGGCTGTCAGAGGAATGAAAGCTCTTGGGCCATGTAATTGTCTTCACCCTTCAGTCTTATCCAGCTTCTCCTTGTGGGAATGCTTCAGGGATCCCAACAGTAACCATTGAGAAATCTGAAAGACCAATTCAGTCATAGGCTTAGAATTTGCCCAAGACGGGGTATACCAGATCTGATTGCAGTCATTTTTACAATCATGTCTCTTGTTTAATATTATGAGATATTATTTTGCATTTGTCCATATCCAAACTGTTAAAAGGTGTTATCAGCGTATCTATTTTTAAGGATATACCTTCAAAATATATCCTGCATTTAACCACTTCTTTCCATTCCACTGCAACCATCTTGTTCTCAGCATCCATCTTCTTTTCCTAGGATTACCAAAATGATTCCTTACTGGGTGACTTGCTGTCTCCCAACCAAGTCAATAGGGATTAAGATTACTACTCTTTCAGTGTAGAACTCTCCAATTCCCCAATACCTTCACTTTCCCTCAGAATACCAGTTTAAAGTCCATACCATTTTAATTCCCAAAACACTACGTACCAACTCCCCATGCGTTCTATCACATTGTTCAGAATTTGTCATCCACTATTATTCATCTCATTTTGCTTTTAGCTCACTGTTTTCCTTGTCCTTTCTCAAACATGCCAGGTAGTCCACCACTCCCTCTCACTTTGTAATTACCCTTCTATATGAGCAAAAATATATAGACATGTAATTTGTATCCCATATTCTAAATATGTAAATGGTATGTTCCCCTGAGGTCTCTTCAAATGTCACCTTCTCAGTATGGTCTTCCCTGACCTTGTTGTTTTCAATTTAAACCCTTGATCCTGCTTCCTTTCCTCTTTTGGCCCAGTTATTTTGTGACAGACAATTTTGTATGTACTTTGAATATACAACTCAATGATTTACATAAGACAACTATGAAATACACCATCCCTCAGTCTATTTTAAGGCTAAAGCCATTGAAGAGGCATATAGTCAAGTGTCTTATCTGAGGTCATGCTGTTGCTGACAAAGCCATGATTCAAATTTAAACTTATCTGGATCCATAGCCATCTTTTTAAAGCAGTTCTTTATTTCACTGAATCATCTCATGCTTAGCGTAGAACATGCTTTAACGTGGTCACACTTTATGAGGCAGGTACTATTGCTAACATGAATTAACAGGAAACAAGTAGACATGTGGATAGTTTAATGGATACTTTCAAGATCAAACTGTTTGTGGAACCAGTATTCAAATCCTGTCAGTCTCTTGTTGAAGTCTGTATGCCAGATGTCTACCCATGCCATTTACCCCATGATCTAATTCTACTATCTGCCATGTTAGTCTAGAATTATTTTTAGATTCTAAAATATGCTTTACTCTTACATGCTTCATGACCTTTTTAAATTTTTTTCTTTTAGCTAGAACATTTTTTCCTAATTACATTGTTTTTTGTCTTCTATTTATCCATATTTCTCTATTACATTATTCCTTATACACTTCATCTTGATGAAATGGTTTTCCTATATGAATGCACAAGGAGGGGTGGAGAACCGAAAATCACAGAATGCTTTCTGATACACTGAGGCCGATGGGTTCCTTGAACATTAACCGAATGGGAGAAGCCTGTACTACAAGAGGCCTGTCCTCCAAAAGATAATTTTAGTGTTTTTTGTTTGGGGGGCTCCCTCTTGTATATTAAACTGACTAAAACATCCTCCTCAATAGTCTGTTTCTTCCTATCCTTCCCTGGAGGAAAAAGCTATGTCTTGATTATCATTGGACCTCCAGGATTTTACAGTGCTTGTCACATACTAAAGGTTAAAGAAATTTTTTGAAATAATTAAATGCGGACATATTTATTACAAATAGCAGTATGCAAATCAAATCCATAATTCATGCCCTAATTGCATGCAAGAACAGTAATACAAATATTAAGTAAAACAATGTTTTTCTCCTTTGATGAAAATTGTGATTTTAATGTATAGAACAAACATTATATCTTCCCAAATCAAACCTAGGAGGAGGGGTTAGAGGGCTGCTTGGTTTGTCCCTTGAGGCAAATCTTAAAGCATACTAGTGCCATAGAGAATTTTGACAGAATTCCCATCACTGTGGAGGAAAGAGCACTCACTCGATTATTAAAAGACTGGAAGAATCCTGGATTTGTCATTAATTAGACTGACAATCTTAACCAAGACAAATTCTTTTGCTCAGTCTGCTTTATCACCTATAAATTGAAATATTATATTAGGTAACAGTTGATATCCATTTCAAATTTAAAATTCCTTGCATGATAAATAAATATTAAATGCAAACTTAATTCTCTTCTCTCTTTATATAGCATCCTCCCACCCCACTGTATAAGTATATTTCACATAGGTCTACACACATTGTGTCATCAAGCACACACACAAACGGAAATAAGCTGCAGCAGAGTCAAATGTAGTCTGAACTTCAAGGGAAACTTAAAGTTAATGTCTGGGTCATTTGTGAGACTCTAACTCACTACATGAACAGAGGCAATAGAGCCCTCAAGACATTTCTGGAAAAAGGGAAACAGGAAGGATTCTATTTTAATTCAGATGACAAAAATTTTCGAGATTTGTAGCTATTTTATGCCTCAACATTTCTACTTCTCAAACCTAGGTGGAAATCTTCCCAGCATTCTTAGATCAGAAATGTGACCTTGTCCATCAGTATTTTGGTGTGGGAGGTTGACAGTTGTTGCTGGTGGTTCTTGGAAGCTCTGATATGAATGAAAGATTTACCCTCCCTTTTAGACACTGAAAGTCATGATATGTTTACTCTGATTGTTCCAGTGGTCAGATCTAATAAGTTAATTTGTATTGCCAGTTCTTGCAAGATTCTTTTTTCCTTTTTTGTTTTCTTTTTCTATCTGTTTCTGTATTATCACTCAATCCTCATTATCTTAATTCAGATTCTTCTTGGATTTTCTTTTGGTAAAAACAAATTTATTAATTAAAAACTATTTTATTAATTATTGAATGAAAATAATAATTTGTCTAGACAGAATATAAAATTAAAATAGGAAACAGCCGGGCTTGGTGGTTCAGCCTGTAATCCCGTGCCTTTGGGAGGCTGAGGTGAGTGGATTGCCTGAGCCCGCGGGTTCGAGACCCACCTGGGCAGGCGAGACCTCATCTCTACAATAAATCAAAAAATCAGCCGGGCGTGATAACACGTGCCTGTAATTCTGGCTACTTGGAAGGCTGAGGCGGAAGGATTGCCGGAGCCCAGCAGGTCGAGAAGCTGCCACTGCACTCCAGTCTGGGCGACAGTGAGACTCCAACTCAAAAAAAATAAAAAAATAAAATAAAATAAAATAAAATAAAATAGGAAACAGATATAAACACCTTGCACCAACAACCAACTGTGTGAGAAATGGGAAATCTTCATCCCTTCTTCCTTTCTCTTCTCCCAAATAACATTATGTAGAATTTAGTATTTTTTGTAGTTATTTGTATATTGTGTGTGCATTGCCATGTAACGATATGTCTGTTAATTTTGACTTTTTTGCTATGGACTTTTAATCTCATTGGGTCACAGACAACTACTGTATTATACAATTTTTAGGCAGTATAGAAGCAAGATGGCTTCACTCCTCACCATAGAAAAAAACAAATATATGTCACTTAGATTACCACCAGTAATATACCAGAATTTAAATATGAAGATGAGGCATTTCCCAGGGTCACAGAGCAGTGAAAAAAATGAGCTGATGATAAGAAAATTGAACTTCCACATTCATGACGCTCCTCTCCGTACTCTGCAGGGGACAAATTGTGTGAAAAATTTTCCCTCATATCTTGGTTTATATACTGGAAAAAGTAAGGTTGATATAAATAACCAACTTCCCCATCACTTGGGTTTCCTAGAAGGAGATTTGTCCTTGTCTTAACCTATGGGAAGCAGTATGAGTGCCAGGAAAAAAAAAATGCTTAGGACAGGCAGAAACAAAGTGGGGAGGTAGAACTACCATTAACTGTCCTGGAAACATGGCTGTGTAACTCAAAGGAGATGCCAAGTCAGAGTGGCTATTTGGCAGCATTACATGATAGGGGATATAATCTATAGGTTCCCTGGGAAAGAGCCCCAAACCAGCCTTCCCACACTAATGGAATGTCCTCTTTGGGACCTTACAGAGGATAGACAGTGCTCCAATTGTTTACTTAAGCTGAGATGAACCTGGAGTTTAGGTAATATCTAAAACTGAACTTTTTTAGAGATCTAGTGATAAAAAAGTTCTTTGCAAAAAATATCAATGAAAAACAAACTAGACAGAAAAGTCTGGAATATTTTAATGCAAAAACAAAAACATGCATCCATAAGAAATGAGCAAACAGGGAACCATGACCTCCCCAAAAGGACAAAGCAAGGAATCAGTGACTGTCTCTAACAAGATGGTGAAATGTAAGCGTTCTGATCAAGAATTTAAAAGAAAACTCAGTGATCTCCAATACAACATAGAAAAGAAATTCAGAAATTTATCAGAGAAATCCAACAAATAAATTGAAATAATTTAAAAAAATCAATCAGAAATCTGAGTACTGCATTTGCTGAACTGAAAAAGTTTATTAAAAGCTCTCAACAACAGAACAGATGAAGGAAAAAAATGAATGAACAAGGAAAAAATGAATGAACTCAAAGACAGGCTATTTGACAATACAGTCAATTAAAAAAAGAAAAGGAAAAAAGATTAAAATGGAACAAAGACCACCTAAAAGATATAGAAAAGGACTTCCAAATACCAAATCTGAGAATCATTGGTATTCAAGAAAGATTGAACAAGAGCAAGTGGTAGAAAGCTTATTCCAAAAAATAATATAAAACATTCCAAAATTTTAGAAAGATATAAATATACAGACACAGGAAGGTTAGAGAATACCAAACAGATCTGACCTAAATAAAACTGTCCCAAGTTGTAAAATAATCAAACTCTCCACGGTCAAGAACAAAGAGAGGATCTTAGAAGTTGCAAGAGAAAAGAAGCAAATAACATATCTAAAGGAGTTTTAAATCACTGAGCAACAGACTTCTCAACAAACTACACAGGCAAGAAGAAAATGGAACAACATCTTCAAAGTGCTTACTGAAAAAACAAACAAACACACCTGCTATCCAAGAACACTGTATCAAGTAAATAAGTTATTCTTCAAATATGAAGGAGAGATGAAGTCTCTTCCAGATAAACAAATGCTGAGAGAATTCATCTTACAAAATCTTGAAAAAATACAAAAAAATCCCATCTTATAAAAAATCCTAAATGAAGTTCTTCAATCTGAAATTTAAAAATTCCACTAATGTGAAAAACAAACAAAAATTTTTTTGGAAAATATAAAACCCTTAAGTAAAATTAAGAAGATGGGCAAACCCAGAAAACTCTGCTACTATAATCATGGTGTGCAATCTATGAATAACTCTAGTATGAGGCCCAAAAGACAAGTCTATCAAACACAATCATAGCTACAGCAACCTGTTAAAAAAGATAATAGAAAAATATATAAATTTAGACAACTAAAAATCAAAATGTGGAAGGAATGAAATTAAATGTAAATTTTGTTTTCTGTTTATTTTTTGTTTCTATTATTTTTGTGATCAAAGATAATTTGACATCTTTTAAAAATAACTCGCTTTAAAATAACTGCAAGATGTTTTTACAAGTCTCATGGTAACTACAATGAAAAACCTATCATAGATTCACTAAAAATATAAAGCAAAAATTAAGACACATTCTTAGAAAAAAATGACTTAACCACAAAGGAAAACAATGAAAAGAATGAGAACAGTTTCAAAACAACCATAAAACAAGTAACAAAAAGTAACAAAATGGTAGTAGTAGTCATAAACAGTAATAATAATAATATTGAATGTAAATGAACTCCATTCTTCATTTAAGAGACATGAAAGGTTGAATGGATACAGAAAAAAGTCCCAACTATATGCTGCCTACAAAAAAACCCACTTCACCTATAAAGATACACATAGACTAAAAGTGAAGGGGAGGGAAAAGATATTTCAGGCAACAGGGAAAAAAAAAGAGCAGAAGTTAAGCTTATATCAAGTAAAATAAATATAAATCAAAGATAATGGAAAGAGACAAAGAATATTCCTATATAAGGATACAAAGAAAGAGTATATTCAGCAAGAGGATATAACAATTTTAAATACCTATGCATCCAACACCAGAGCTCCCATGTTCATTAAGCAAATATTAATAGACCTAAAGGGAGAGATTGACTGCAGTATAGTAATAGTAGAAGATTTTTGACCACCCTGCTCTCAGTATGGATGGATCACCTAGACAGGAAATCAACAAAAGAAGATTAGCTAAACTCCAGACTAGATCTAATAGTGCTAACTGATATTTTACTCAACTGCTGCAGAATACACACTCTTTTCATAAAAGCACATAGAACATTCTCCAGAGTAGAATATATCTTGGGCCACAAAACAAGTCTGAAAAAATTCAAAAAAGTAGAAACTATATCTATGATCTTTTCTGACCACAATGGAATACAAATAACAATAGGAACCTTGGAAAATACATAAATATATGAAAATTAAGCAGCATGCTCCTGAACAAACAATTGGTCAATGAAGAAATTAAGAAGAAAATGTAAAAAATGTTTGAAATTTGGAAGTCTGAGGTGGAAGGATCGCCTGAGCCCAGCAGGTCGAGGTGACTGTGAGCGTGCCACTACACTCCAACCTGGGTGACAGAGTGAGACTCCGACTTAAAAAACAAAAGCAAAAACAAAAGCATTTGAAACAAATGAAAATAGAAATAAGACATATCAAAATCTATCAGATACAGCAAAAACAGTGCTAACAGGGAGGTTTACAACAAAAAACACTATATCAAAAAAGTATAAAGACTTCAAATAGACAAATTTTTGAAATATTTCAGTTATTTTTATCTTAGTGGTATATAGTTGAGTTCATCATGTTCATAGTTTATGCAATATTATTATCATTAATTTGTGCAGTTCTTTTATTCTTTAATCATTTTATTAAATTAAATATTTTGTGTGCATTTACAAATTTTAATATGCTGTATATTTCACATTGCTTTCTCATTAGGTATTATGTTTTAAAAATCCACTCATATAATTATTTGTACATTAATTCATTGTTTCTAATTGCTATTATAACAATACCCCATGGTGAAAAATCACTATTTATGAAACTCCTAGAAATGGACATGAAGTTTGTCTCCAGATCCCTGATACCCACAAAAAAGACTACATAAATATGCTGTACATAGCACTTTAGTGTTTCTCTTGAGCAATTTTGGGAAAAGAATGGTTGGTTTATATTATATGTGTGAGAGGTCGAGATATTCTTTATTATAATTTACTCTCATCTTTCTCAACCACTGCCATATGACTTGCAGTACTTTTGATTGGGAGGTATTTATCTGATTTGCCCTTCTCAATAAAAGGTGAAAAAGGAGGACACATTTTTACTCAGAGTGGAAGTTCGAATAACTACTGTGCGCTCCTGCTTTCTTTGCTCTGTTATGAAAAGACATATAACAGGTCTGGCATCTCTCTTCAGCCCACACCCCAAAATGAAGAAATATCAAGACATGTGAAACAGAGTTGAGCATAGCCATAGCCAGTCAGCAACTGACATATAATATGAACAAAGTAAGTGGCATTAACATGAACCCAAAAATAAGCATTTCTTATTGTGAGCCACTGGAATCTCGGAGTGTTTTGTTACTACAGCAAAGCCTAGTGAAAAATATTATTATGGCCGGGCTCGGTGGCTCAGCCTGTAATCCTGCGTCTTTGGGAGGCTGAGGTGAGTGGATTGCCTGAGCCCGCGGGTTCGAGACCCGCCTGGGCAGTGAGACCTCATCTCTACAATAAATCAAAAAATCAGCCGGGCGTGGTAGCGCATGCCTGTAGTTTCGGCTCCTTGGAAGGCTGAGGTTGGAAGGATCGCCGGAGCCCAGCAGGTCGAGGTGACAGAGTGAGACTCCAACTCAAAAAAAAAAAAAAAAAAAAAAAGGAAAGAAAAATATTATTATGAAATGCAAGTAATTTTTGTAACAACAAGAAGTTATTTTCTCAATTGACCATTCTACAGACTAAGCAAAAATACAGAAGATTTTGTATTTCTATATCAAGGCTAATAATTGTTATCAAAGTAAAACCTAGTGAAAAATTATGATTATGAGATACAAATTAATTTTTATAACTATTAAGAGGTTAATTTTTAGAATGACCAATATATACACTAAAAAAAATACAGAAGACCTTTGTATTTCTATATTGAGGTCAAAAATTGACACCCCAAATAGTTTTCTAATTTTTGACAATTTAGAGGAGGAGAATGATAACTAATATTTTTTTACTTTTTACTTAATGTTTATAATGCACATGCAATTATTTCTTCATGTATTTGCTGTATTTTTATATTTCCACTCTGTAAATTGTGTTAGGTAGGGAGGCAGTTTTTGTTTTTCATATGGTTTGCCAGATTTCCTCATCCTCTACTAAAAATTCCATTTTTTTCTTCCTTTATTCATGATGACTAATTTCTTGAAGATTGAATCTGTCTCTGAGATTTTCATTTTGCTACATTGATCTATTTGTCTGTTCTTGTGAAAATGCCACATTTTTTTTTACTACTATGTACTATGATATTAAATTGTCTATTAACTACTAAAGATAATCTTTCCTTCTGTTTCTTTTTCTTTTAAAAAAGACCGGTTTATATTTTTAGAAGTCCATATAAATGTTATAATGCTTAGATTTTTAGAAGTCCATATAAATGTTATAATGCTTAGAAAATCATCGAAGGGGCTGGGCATGGTGGCTCACGCCTATAATCCCAGCACTTTAGGAGGCTAAGATTAGAGAGAGGATTGCCTGAGCCCACGGGTTCAAGACCAGCCTGGGCAACTTGGTGAGCCTTCATCTCTACAATAAACCCCCAAGTTAGCTGGGTATGGTGGTGCATGCCTATAATTCCAGCTACTTGGAAGGCTGAGGTGGAAGGATCTCCTTAGCCCAGCAGGTCGAGGCTGCGGTGGTCATGAGAATGCCACTGTACTCCAGTCTGGGCAACAGAGTGAGACTCCAACTCAAAAAAAAAAAAAAAGAGAAAATCATCTAAGAAAATTTCTGGATTGTTATTGCTAATAAATTTATTTTGTAGATTAATTTGTCTAATTATTGACTTGTATAATATTGCATCAATCATATTAAGCATAAATTATGACAATAATCGTGGCTACAACCATTTTCCAGTTTTTCCAGTTGTTTACTTTCTCTTTTAAGTTGTTGTTATTGATAAAAAGTCTTAGTTTTAGATATCTTTACTAGTTGACTGTTGCTGTTATAAATTCTTTTATAGGTTAAATATTATATTTGTAAGTTTAGAAACTGTTAAAACTGTTAATATTTTTGTCTAATGTTTCTATTTTTCACCTCCCGGGCTGATGGAAAAATCACCTTCAAGCAATATTTCCATTATGTTATAATGATAATAACATCTACCTTCAAATTTTTCACCTATACTGCAAGGAAGGCTGGGAAATATTCTTCCACACAAGGCTAAGAGTCATGACCAATATCATGGACTTTATCTCCAAGGAAAAAAACGGAACATAGGCATTTGATAACAGCTTTGCTGCATGAAATGATAATGTCTTTCTGTTTTGTTTTGTTTTTGAAGCAGGATTTCACTCTGTCAACCAGGCTGGAGTGCAGTGGCATGGTTATGGCTCTCTACAGTTTTGACCTGCTGAGCTAAGCGATCTTTCACTTCAGCTTCCTGAGTAGCTGGGACTGTAGGTGTGTGCCACCATGCCTGGCTAAATTTTTAATTTTTTGTAGATACGAGGTCTTGCTGTGTTGCCCAGGTTGCTATGTTGACTCAGCCTCCCAGTTGTTGGGATTACAGGTGTGAGCCACTGCACCTGGCCTACAAATGAATAGGACTTTTTATCTTTTAAAAGTTATTATTTTATCACCTCGTAAATAATAACATACATGAAAATTTCTTAATTTTTTTGAAAGATTCATGGCATAAATGAAGAATATGTTCACAAACTTCATTCTATGTTTTTAATCTAATGTCAAATTGCAGGAAGAACCTAGACTTAATTTGTTTATTCAAAAACAAACAATTGGGTCAATGTTTTGTTGGGTCATAATAGAATTGTTGAATGCTATTACTTTTTATTTCATGCTTGCTATCTTAACCTTTTCTTTTTCTTCATTCTCTTTTAATTTTTATTTTGAAATTGTGGGGTACAATTCAGGGTTAGGTATACAAATGTTCACTGTGCAGGTATCCTTATTGATGAGATGTGTCGCTCTTCCCCAGGTGGATATTGACTACTGTCAAGCCCGGCCACCCCTCCCCCACCCTTAACCTTATTTTCTACCAAGTAAAAATAGAAATGTTTTAGCATGTAATGTTGTTTGATAATGAAAATAATTGAATACAATAATAATCTACCCAAACATATATTCCAATCAAGGATCTCTATTCACATTTGTGGATTTGGTATTGAAGAGTAAGGTAATGCAAAATCATGGCATGTATGCTATTGAAATAATAAAACATCAAATGAAGCAAGATGTGTGACTCCAAAGCAACTTGTTCTCTCTCAGAAATGTCAGCAAATAACAATGACATGTTTCGTGCAACACTTATGTAAGCCCCAAAGCAATATTAAAAAAATTATTCTATTAGTTGTATAGATGTATCCCATTTACAAAAGTTAGGGGTTTTGTTTTTGTATTTGTATGATGTAGCAGGTGGAAGCACCAGAGCAGAACTGGAGAAAAGAAACATTGAAGGTGGGCTACAGATGTTATTTCAAGGACAATATTGGAATGGTTATTTCAAAGGGCCTCATCCTGTTAAGAGCTGAACCCAGTTCTACTTTTCTAAGATCACTTTGAAATAGAAATGATAATAACCTTTAATGCCTCATCCAAATAGGAAGGTGTACAGAAATCAGAACTATGCCTGGCAAAAGATAAGAGGCATTGCAAATACAACTGGGTTGAGCAAGTTTAACATGCACATTCCCGAAAGAATAATGATGAGATAGAATGGCTGGGGATTTCAGGTGGAGATACAGAGGTAGTTAGAGACACCTTCATTATGTGTTATTTTGTAACAGTGGATATATAAATATTTATTCTGTGAATAGAAATATTGTAGCAAACCTGGATCAAAATTGATATGTATATTGTCATTTAGCTCTAGAAATGTCCCTGAAGCTTTTTCTGCTTGATATATTTGTCTTTATTAACGAGGTACTAATTATTAGGATATTGTAGAGTCATGCTTATACCACATTACAACTCTGTATAAATGAAGATGAAAAGGCTGCATTCAGATTTTATGTTAATTGTAAGTGCCAGAAATAAAGAAAAGGAAACAATATATTTGAGGACATGATCAAGAAAATGGCAGATACTGCAAATAGAATTAAGGTATTGGGAATATTATTCTGAATTCATTCTATACACTAAACTATGGAAAAGTTTGATGCATTTTTTTTCTTAACTTTTGTTTACCAGAAAGCTTGTACAGGGGACTTCCTACAATATCGATGCTTGTTATCTCTCTCTTATTGTTAGCTACAGAAAGCGCTTGAAATAAGGTAAATGGACTAGCCACTGTGTATCAGTGAGGGAAACTGATAGCTCAGCATTGGACACTGAGACCAACAGGGTGCTTCTGCTGAATACAGATTGATTGATTTTTCTGTTTTTCAGAAAGATATTACTCCATTAGCTCTGTCACAACCTTGCTAGCTGACCACATGTGCATACTGGGTGTGAAGAAAAAATTATACACTATTATATAAATGTCTGTGATTATTTGTTCCTTATTCAGACAAGAGTTTTAAAAGACAAATAATCTAGCTTTTAGTTAGATTACAAAATTAAGTAAATAAATATGCAAAAGATATAGATAAATTAGTTCACATAAGTTAATACAAATAAATTATTTAATTTATATTAACTTTTTTTCATGTGTAAGCTTTTTCTTTCCAAATATAAGTACGTATTTCTTAATTGAACTTTTCTTCCAAAATGTAGGAAAATCTTAAAAATAATTCTTGACTGGGTGTGGTAGCTCAGCCTATAATGCCAGCACTTTGGGAGGCCGAGGTGAGTAGATTGCCTGAGTTTGGGGGTTCGAGACCAGCTTGGGCAACTTGGTGAGACCTCTCGCCTCTACAATAAAGTCACAAAAATTAGCCAGGCATGGTAACATGCATCTGTAGTTTCCGCTACTTGAAAGGTTGAAGCAGAAGGATAGGTTAAGTCCAGCACGTTGAGACTGTGGTGGCCGTAAGTGTGCTACTGTCCTCTAGCCTGGGTGACAAGAGTGAGACTTCAATTTAAAAAAAAGAAAAATCTTATGAAGGAAACAAATGATTTTTTAAAAATATTACCATATAGCAGCATCTTTAAAATTATTAACTTTTAACTTTATTTTAACTTTTTAAAGGGGCTCATTTAAATTAAAATGACTTTGTAAGCTGAAATTTAGTTCATCTGTAAGGACTTAGTGTTCTATGCGATTAGAAAAACAAACTAGGTTGCCCATCTTCCAAAAATGTGAGCTTAAACATGAATACATGCATGTCCATAATAAACTTATTTAACTTAAATATTATAAATATATGTTTATGTCTACTGCATTACTCTAATTCACTGCTTTATTGGTGCTACTTTATTCACAGCTTTACTGCCCCTCTTCTAATTAGATTCTAGGGCACTTGACCCCCCCAAAAAATGTGTGTTAAAACTCTATCAGTATTTTCTTACCCATAAAATTTATTCAAATAATTATATTTAAAATAGTTTGAATGTAAATGAGATGTCAACTTATAAATTTTGCCAATTTTCAAATATAAGTCCTAAGAGTATAAAGTTAAAAATGTTGGCTTAGATTCAGTTACTTGGAAGGTTGAGGCAGAAGGATCACCTACTAAACCTGGAGGTGGAGGCTGCGGTGGCCATGAGCATGCCGCTGCACTCCAGTCAGGGTGACAAGAGTGAGACTCCAACTCAAAAAAAAAAAAAAAAGTTGGGTTGACTAATGATATAGGTGCTCATTTAAGGAAATGTGAAGTAAAGGTGTCAGAAAAAATTACAGTTTAGATATCCATACAATTGTTGCATATGCTGCTAACTTTTACCTTTGTTTATATTATTTGTTTCTGTTCCTATTTTAAACACAGTAATCGGTTCTCCCTTTCTTTATCAACTATTGTGACAAATAGCTATCGTTGCTACAAACTTGCTAATCTCAACCATAGTTTGTACTCTCATCTAAATTTAGAAATGAATTTTTTCTTTTCTACATGGCAAAGCTCTATTGGGCTAATATTTTGTCAGAGGTGTAAAATATCATGACATCTTATTTAAGTGACAACTTCTAGGTACAACTCTTTCCTCTTTCAAAATTCGGCAGAGATATTGAGTTAAACATCACAAAATATTTACGAAGGCACCATAAAATGTTAGGTAGTTATATTAGCATAACAGGAATTCTTACAAATTACAGATTTGCAATGATAAAAAAGGGAAGCTGTGGTTTGAATGATAATTAGAGATAGACCATTAAAATTATAGAGCCTATGATTACTACATTCATATTTACACTGCATATCCATTACCTATTTAGTAAAATTGGTAGTTAAAATTAGATGCTCACTATTCCCTACATCAACAGAACATATAATTCAGTACTCTCTTTACCTAATAGTTCATAATCAAAATGAAATAAATATTTCCTATTGCACAAGAATATACGTTAATATTTATCTTTTACATATGACCATGAAAATAATTATTTCCAAATCTTCAAATCCTTGACAGTTCTCTTTATTTTATCTGGACCTCGACATTCCTCCAGTTGTATACTAAGTATTTAAGGAATTGTGCTAAATCCTTCTGTTCACTTGAATACAGTATGGTTAATTATTGCTACCAAAAAGACTTTCAGGGTCTGGAAAATATAGTCTTCCAAGTGTCAGACTTGTAAGAAACTTTTTTTGCTGTTTATTCTGAGGAAGTGACAATTTATCCTAATTGTCATTTTCGAACCAAAAGGAGAAAGGCAATTTGATTAACATGCATATGGCTGAATGGTTTCAAGAACAAATTGAGTCACATTTTCCTTAGACAGTTTTGTAAATTATTTTATACTATGAGGTCAATAGACTTGTAGCTTCTCAGGAATGTGAACTTGACAGAATAAAAGCAACTGTTCATTTTTATTAAAAATTGAAAGAATTCTGGATATATTTTGAAAATATCATTCAAATACTCCATTCATTATTTTCCAATGTAATTCAGGCATTCTTTTGTATCTTCAGTGACAGCTCTTCTCAAACTTTAATGTGACAACAAATCACCTGGGGATGTTATTAAAATTCAAATCTGACTCAGTACGCCTGGGTTGGAACCCAAGACTTTATTTCTAGCAAACTTTCAAGTAATGCTTATGCTGTTGTTTGCTTGAAACACATTTTATATATTTGGATAGGTGAAGTTGATGCTTCTGGTTTTGTAATAGACACAAATTCCTATGATAGTCTTGGGAAAATAGGTAGTATTCAACACCCCTCATGTTTATACTTGATTATAACCTTAACTACAGGAAGGTTGCTTTACAGTTTTATTTTCTATTTTCATAAAATAAAGGTCTAACTCTTTGATTTGTAAGAGAAGCATTAATCAGTTTAGATTCTAAGAGTTCAGATACTGTGGCCAGTTTTCTCTATAAGCTGTGTCAGTGACTTTTACCCTTGGTTTGACATACAATGGGTTCTTATTAAGAATTCATAGCTCTCTGACAAGAGTGCAACCTTAAAAAGAGCTGCTTGAACTTTATGCAAACTTTAAAAAGAGTGAGAACAAAGAACAATTTTCTTTCTGAAAATTTTTAGAAAACCAGAATACTTGTGCTTCGAATCTTATAGATTTACTTCATTAAACATCCTTAGTCATTCAGAGTTTCATAAATTCGTGTGGCTTAGCACCCAAATATATAAAACACCTGTGTTGGAAATTGTGACAGAAATTGTGGGCCGTGTGCGTGTGTAATAAAAAAGACAGGGAGACAGACATACACAAAGAAAAAGAGAAAGAAAAGAAGAAAATCATTGGCATAAGATGAGTTTTTGCACTCTTCATTTCAGCAACAAATGTCAGGGATTAATATATATCCCACCTTATTCTCCAGGACCATGGACCTTTGCACCTATATAACCTGCATTTTCTACTGATGGGTAAAGAAAACCACCTGATTTGCATCTATGTAACACTGGAATTTTTCTCCTTTGTTGAAAGTCAGAAATAATCAAAGAGATAATACTGGTGCTGGTATCTTCATGAGTTTTGTTAAATTCATGTTCTTACTAGAGTAGAAGTGTTTTAAATATTTCTATCAGTAATTCTGTTTAGACACAAGAAAATCTTCTAAGACTGTTAGAAGTATTCTGATTTTCTTAATTTTTTCCCCATATTGGACCCCCAAATCACATCAAAACAAAGCAAGACATACTAGTACACATTTTATTCATCCTGAGAAAATAAAGCATTAATTGGTTTGTGCCTGCAGTTCATTATTTTGCTTGCCAAAAATCAACAGAAGAGAAATCATCTAGAGTAGCTTGATATACAGTGACATGGGGTTATTTGTTGAAAGATATTTGGACTGGTTGCACCTCCAAAATGATCTGAACCTGAGGCAGTATTTCTTGGATTGGTTCCCAGACTGTCTCTATCTGGTAAACAAAATTTTGAGGTGCTTTCTATTTCTTTTCCACTTTAGATTAGTCACTTGTAGTCACTTTGTAATATATACCAAGGTCTTTTTTTCTTATTAACAATTCTTTTACATTAATTTATTCCTCTTAACTCCCCTTTTAAGCCAAATGTTAATAAAGAAGGGAGCCTGAGAACTTATTCTCCAGATAACAGATCTTAACCCTGGTTTTCATGATGTTCTTAGCAGGAAAGGATTGACATCACAGATTTGTCCTTGCTTCTGGAAAATGTGCCCTTTTCTATCAATGTAACCTAATACTCAGAGTCACAGCAAAATGATTTCAGGAGGCCAGGTATAGTCCCAAGATACATTTTTGCATGTTTATATCAATACCACAAAATGTTCTAAAATGTCCCAGTCTCTCAAATCTTAGTGTGAAGATGAATAGGTATATTCTTGATCCTCAATACAACTTACAGACCATTTCTCTCTTTTTCTAGATTTCAAGCCTATGTCACCAGGTACTACCCATTATTCCTTTATAGAACAGAATTCATAAATCCTCACACAATGTCCCGTTATACCTTGACTATATTAACTCTGTTATTTCCCTTTACACTAGTTAGGTCTTTAAAGCTCAGAATTTTCAGTGGTTAAAAAATGCCATTAAAAAAAGGAGAAAAGCCAGGCTCGGTGGCTCAGCCTGTAATCCCGCACTTTGGGAGGCTGAGGTGAGTGGATTGCCTGAGTCTGCGGGTTTGAGACCCCCCTGGGCAACTTGGCAAGACTTCATCTCTACAATAAATCAAAAATCAGCTGGGCATGGTGGCGCGTGCCTGTAGTTCCAGTTACTTGGAAGGCTGAGGTGGAAGGATCGCCAGAACCCAGCAGGTCGAGGCTGCGGTGGCCGGGAGAGGCCACTGAACTCCAGTCTGGACAACAGAGTGAGACACCAATTCAAAAAAAAAAAGAAAAAATGTCTTTTTTCTATTCAGAAAACTTAAAAGTGTCCTTTATGTCAATAAGAAAAAGACAAATAGATATAGAAACAAATTTAATTGATCAAGAAACAGTATAATTTTTGGTTCTTACTCTGTAACAACCAAGACCACACATTTACCAGATGGACAAAAATGAATGTTTGATAATACCAAACGATGGTCCCATTGGTCCCATTGTAGAAGAGTAGGAGCTTTCATATCCTATTGGTGGTACCATATTGTGAAGGAATTTGTATTTTCTAATAAAGTTGTCATATGTGTAGCTTATAGCTCATGGATTATTTGTAATATTTATCCTACAGAAATGCATAGCATTATTTATTATAGCAAAAACCAGGAAATAGCTAAATATTCACCAGCATTTTTGTGGTATTGAGCTTCATGTATCAATGAAAATGTATGATTTCCTATATGTAAGAACATAAGTAGATTTTCAGATTTCTGTTAGGTGCAATAATCTAGACACAAAATATGGATCCTGATGCCTCCGTTTATATAACGTTCAAACAGACTAATTAAAACTTTATTTCAGTAGATACATTTTTAGATGACAAAATTGTAAAGGCAAACACTGAAGCAATTACAGTTACTTGAACTACCAAGGTTCACTTATACATGAATTTTGTTTAGCCTCTGCCACCTTTAAGACAACAAGACCAATCCTTCCCCTTCCTCCTCCTCTTCAGTCTATTCAATGTGAAGATGACATTATACTTCTGTCTAATAAATTTCCTTATGATTTTCTTAATAACATTTTATTTTTCTGACTAATTTTACTTTAAGAATACAGTATATAACACATATAACATACATAATATATGTATTATGTTATCAGTAAGGTTTCTGGTCAATAGTTGGCTAGTAGTAGTTGCAGTTTTGAGGGAGACAAAAGTTATATTGGGATTTTTGACGGTGTGGTGTTTGAAACCCCTAACTTCCATGTTGTTCAAGGGTCAGCTATTATAAATTTCAGAATAGTTACTTTCTGTCAGAGAGAAAGAAAGAGAGAGAGAGAGAGAAATGGTATTTTGATTGTCAAGGAACACACGGGGAGCTTTAAATGACTGAGAGTCCTCTATATCTTTAAACTTCATGGTTTAAAATTTTACAGATATTTGCTATAAAATATTTTGTATTAAGTGGTATATATGGTACTAAATTTGTAATTTATCTACAAATCCAAGATTTATGTAAAATTTATTTGAACTCTGCATGTTTCCTGTTGCTGCTATAACAAATCATCACACATTTCTTGGCTTAAAACAATACAAATTTATTTTCCAAATATCATCTACAGTTCTGGACATTAGAAGTCCAAAATTAGTTTTATTGAACTAAATTCAATATGTCAGGAGGATTGCATTTTTTTCTGGAGAGACTAGGAGAGAATCAATTTTCTTACCTTTTCTAATTCCCAGAGCTTCCTTCATTCATTATCTCATGACACTTTCTTGTCTTCAAAGCTAGCAGCATAACATCTTCAAATCTCTCTGTCTCTGTTTCTCTCTCTCTCTCTCTCTCTCTCTCTCTCTCTCTCTCTCTGTCTGTCTCTATTTTCATCATCACATTTTCTCTGATTCTGTCCTTCCAGCTTTCCTGTTATAAGGATCCTTGGAATGAAATTGGACCCACTCACACCATCTCAGATTATGTTTACATCTGAATCTCCTTAATTTAATATTTGAAAGTCTCTTTGCCATGTAAAGTAACATAATCCTCGGTTCTAGGGACTATTATGTGCACATGTTTGAGAGGTTGCTACTCAATCTACCACACCTTAAAATTTTCTTTTAGCTACTGACGTTTTCTCTTTTTGCCAATACAGCAAAACATGTCAAAAAAACTCTAAGCTCAAGATCTCCAAAATTTCACAGAAATCTCCTTTCTCCATAGAAATCATTTTATTCAGGTTTTTCTTTCCAATATTTTATGCAAACAGTCCTTGTTAACTATGTTGATACCAAATCCAAGGGTTAGTTTTCATTGTTCAATATAGTCCCATTATCAGCAGTTGAACAAGTTGGACCTTCTTTATTTCTTGAAACAGTTTTGTTGTTTGTTTGATAATTTATATTATAGACACCTACCAATGGCTATTTTTCAGTCCCCTCTGATGATTTGTTCTCATCTCCCTGACTCTGTATGTTGTGGTATTCTAGAGTAAAATTCTTAGGTAGCTTCGTTTTTCTACTTACATCAAGCTCTTAATCTCTTCTAGTCTTATTTCTAGATGAACAATTCCAAACATATAACACTAGCCCAAGTTTCTCCTTTAAACCCAGTGGATTTAAATCCAACAGCCTACTGGTTCTCATCATAGAAAACAAAGAGGTATTTCAAACTTAATGACCAGAACTGAACGCTTAATTCTGCCCACTATCAAGAGTGTTCTTCCTACTTCTTAAATGACGACACCATTCTCCAATACTTCAATCCAAACACCTGGCAACTACCTCTGTCCCCTCCTTTTCACTCATACCTGTCATCTATTTCTTTATCATATTTGTTTACTCTCCTTTTAATATGTGTCCAGAATCTGATCAATTCTCAATATCTCCAATACTGGCCTCCTAGATCAAACTTGCATTGCAGAGACGAAGGCACTCATTCAGGCAAGAGATGAACATGAGTTTTTCTGACTTTTGCTTTGCAATTACAATTCTATAGTCTATTTTAAACAGAATAGTCAGAATTACCCTTTCAAAAGCATGAGTCACACATTGCCACTCTCCTGCTCTCAATTCTACAATGCCAGTCCATATCACTCTTAGTCAAAATCAAGACATTATAGCAAAGTTCCACATGATCTGACCCTTCTTACTGCTCTAATTTCATCTCCTTCTCTCTGTCCACTTTCCTCTTCACTTTACAGTTACCCTGTGGATTCCTTGTTGTTCACACAAGGCACACATGTTTCTCTTTCAAGGCTTTTTCACTTGAGTTTTTTCCTATTTGAAAGCTTGCTCCCACCACCTGAAAACTACTCTCTGATATTTGCTCAAGAGTTACTCAATGAGTGAGGCATTCTCTGAATACCATCAAATAATAAAAAAAGCAATTCTAACCTGCTCAATCCCCATGAATTTTGCTTTATTTTTTTTAGAGCACTTACGTCATTTAACATATGTTTATTTATCTACATATTTATAATTTGTCTATGTTTCCATCTATAAGGCTATAGTACTGATTCGAGAAAGGTCTTTTTTTTGTTCATTGTTGCACCTCCAGTGCCTAGACCAGCACCTTAAGCAGAGTAGGCACTCAATAACTATTTGTGGATTATCATTTCAGCTGATTTAAAAATATTATACACTTTAATTAAACAAAATAAATTTATTTTTTTATGATCTGTAGTCTGGGATATTAAAGATTGAGGTACTAGCCAACTTGGTTCCTGGTAAAGATTTCTTCTTGGTTTGCAGATACTACCTTCTTGCTTTATTCTCACATGACAGAAAGAGATTATCTTTCTCATTTTTATTCTTATAAGAACACTGCATGAAGACTTTGCCTTCAAATTCTAATCACCTTCCAAATGTCTTACCTCCAAACACTATCACGGGGATTAGAGCTTTAGTATATAAATGTTGGGTGGGGGAGGAGATACACAAAGATTCCATATATAGCAACAAGTGACTGATTCAATCAATAGCAAATTTCTATACTCTAGAGCAAATAACTTGGTTCCCCAAAATTGGCATTGCTGAAATAACGGAAGTATCTAGACCAATCTAAAACCATTTAGTGATCCACTATTTGCTTTGGCTCACAAGAGAAAAAAATATGGTTATAGAAGAATAAGATCTCCAAAATGGACATCTGTAAATTGAGTAAGTATGACAGTATAAATTGCTCCTGTAGCATGTCTCATGGCAAGGGTTTGTTGATGTTTTTGGAATGATGGATCAAAAAAACCATCAGTTAGACTTTTCTCATTTTTGAGAGAGGTGTTACAAAAACTAAGATCTAAAAAATGCTGTAGTTGGAAGCAGGAATTCTGTTACTGTATGCCATACAATTTTCTTTCTTTCTTTTAACTCTTAAACAAATTTTACTAGAGCAAGGAGGGAGAAGAGAAAGGAGGACATACCAGAGCTGGAATGGGTGAAAGAAACCACTTGCCATATAACTTTTACCCCTTATCCATGCTGAGGGATTCCGGTGGCCTGCACTAATACTACAGTTCGGATTTACAGGAAGAATTACATTATTTAAATGCACTTTAAGACAGTGTTTTCACACTCATGAATCTCACTCTTGCATCGTCAAGAAGGCCTTCTGACATTTATACATTTACAATGCTTTCTACCAACCTGGGTGTGACTCACACTAAACGGCAAATTTAGATGTTTCTCAGAAAGTAGAAAGCATCTCTCCCACTATTGGATATCGCTTTTAATGACATTTAGTTGTTCAATAAGTAAATTTCAGAATCCCCAAGTACAAAAAAGGCACAGAATCAATGTTTTACCTATTATATAACTGCACTTCCCTCTTTCTTAGTTGATCTTCCTAAAATCATCACCTTGCTTGCTTGACCAGCAGTCTTCCTAGCCCTTCCAATGCTGTTAAGTGGACTCTTCATTACTGACATTTAATCAGGGTCAACTTCCAGGGCGGTTTTATAGGGCCCTGTGCTTGGTGTTTAATGCTCTCTCCTTGCCTTCTCGATAAATTTCAGGATTTGTGTTTTGTAAGTGAAGTCAGATGGGATGATGGCATGAGCTGGGGGTGTATAGCCTCTGTTCACCTGGCGTCCCTCTTTCTGATTTCATTCCAGAATGGGATTCCAGAAGCTCGACTTCTACTCCGTGGTGCTTCAGCCATGTTAGGTCTTTTCTCTTACTTCCTTACCCCATGACAGCTGCTGCTCTCCACTCAACAGAGACCTGAATGTAAATATGGGCCAGCACCTTGGGCATGTGCACCTCACAGCATCTCAGTAGCCCATCCTTCTTTTTCTTCATTTTTTTTTTTTTTTTTGAAAGCAGGATTTATTGAGAGAACAGAAAAGCTCCCGCAGTGGAAAGGGACCTGAGGGGATTGCCCAGCCCATCCTTTTCACACCATTGTATATCTAATGAGCAGCCACACGCAGGTGGCATCTTGATGAGCATAAACCTCTCACTCACCCACATACAGATAAATAAATCTTCCCAGTGCAAAAATGTAAAGATCCTTGGGACTCGTTCATCTGCCATGGATTGAGGCTGCTAACTTGTGAGAAGACTCCTGGCTCAACTTCCCCAGACTACTTCCCCGGCTGGAGAGTGGAACATCAGTCTGGTGCCTAGCTGGATTGCACATTTAACATGTCAGGGTGATGTCTCCGCGTACCTGTGTGGGTCTGCACCCTGAGATTACCTCTGTGCCTGGAATACTCTTTCAGCCAGCTTCCTACCTGGCAAGAGTGTTTTTTTTTCCTGCCTTCTTGAGTCTGACTTGTGGTTTTTCTCTTTTGGCCGGCTGGAGGCATCTTCTGGGATGAGCCACAAAATGCAAATTGTTTAATGTTACTGATCCTGCAAGCAAGTTGAATGATCTCATATTTCCATTTAAAACTGGCATTGTATCGTATAAAGGTGAATGGCAAATACATTCTAATAATTTAAAATATAAATTCTTTGCTTAAAACAACATTAAATAACAAACAAGAAAACCTACCATAAGTCCAAAAAGAGGCCACAGAATAAAAGATTTATTTGTATGTTTAATGTTGTTGTTTTCTGATTCTTATTCAAGAAACTCCAAAATTTTATCTGGCTATGGACAAGGAAAATAATTTAGCTGACTGTGTGGTGTAAGTTCTGAATTAAGGTTCGAAGTTACATATCGTCTTGACATTTGGCAAAACCAAGAAGTTTCAAATGAATGGCCTAGCAAGTCCTCCTCACCATGAAGGAAGTCCCATGGGTAAGATTCCCCCCAGTCAAATAAACTTCTTCATCATGGGGTCAACCATTGTTCCTGATAATCTCTGCGTGGAAGGGTTTTGTTCTTCGTTAGTCTGTGGAATTCTTTAAACAAGCCGAACACATTTTCTTGCAGGAACCAAAGTACACCTCACCTCCTTGACACTACAGAACCTGTTTCTACAGCCTCTTCTTGTTCATTCTCTTCTCAAGTACAATTCCTGTGTGGCTCTGCCCCCCGTGCAGTGTCCTCCTTCCCAAGGCTGCGGGTGCATGTACCGATAAACTGTGGTTGTTCTCTTTCCTCCAGTGTTGAAGTGTTCAGTTATCCTCATAATCTTAGGGCAGGAATCACTCTTTCACCAATGGTGATGAGATGCCAAATACAACAGCCTGGCCTTTAGTATGTTACAGACATCATCTTTCAGCTTAGATTCCAGTCACTTGATTGTCGTAATTATCTAATGCTATGGAGTCAGTTAGTCCCAAATTTAGTACTTTAAAATAACAGACATTTGTTAACTCCCAGTTATTGTGAGTCAAGAATCTAAATGTAAATTAGCTGTGAACCTCTAGTTCAAGGTTTTTCAAAAGTATTGAGTCAAGTTGCTTCTCAGGCCAATGGACTTATGTGAGGGATTGACTTGGGGGAAAATTCGGTTGCAAATTATCTCTAATGGCAATTGGCAGCTTCAGTCCCATGTCATGTCTCCCTGTATCTTTCCACATGACAGCTGTTGTGTGGCAGGGTGAGAAATCCAAGAGTTAGAAAAGAAGAGAAAAACCCCTAATAAAAGTCAGAGTCTTTCATAATCTAACTTCAGATATGATGTCCCATCATTTGGTACAGTATAGTATTTGTTAGAAGCAAGTCACTAAGTCCAGCTTACTTTTAAGTGGTGAGAACTATACAGGTGTGTGATTATCAGGAGGTTAAGATAATTGGGGCCATCTTAGAATCTGCTTACCACAGTCAGCATCCTTGGTTCCCAATGATTCACATTTTTCTCACAGGCAAAATATACTTCCTCCCTCCTAAGGTTTCTATATTGAATTCCTAGAGCTGCTATAGCAAAACACCAATATGAGTGGCTTAAAACAACATTACATGTATTCTCCCACTATTCTGCAGCTTGTTCATCTAAAATCAAGGCGTTGGTAATTGTTTCTTCCAGTGTTTGTGAGAAAGCTCCTTTAGTGCCTCTTCCATCTTCCAAAATCTCCAGCCATCCATTGGCTTATGACAGCATAACTCTAATCTTTGCCCTTATCACATGGCAGTCTTCCCTTTTGTGTATCTGTATCATCACATGGCATGCTCCTTCTATATCTGTTCCTCTCCTTTTTTTTTTTTTTTTGAGTGGAACTTTCACTTTCTTGCCCAGGCTGCAGTGCAGTGACGCCATTACAATACACTGCAACCTCTACCTCTTGGGCTTAGGTGATTCTTTCACCTCAGCCTCCCAAGTAACTGGGACTATGCCTATAGCACATGCCACCATACCTGGTTAATTTCTTTTATTATTATTATTTATTTATTATTTTTTTTTGTAGAGATGAGATCTCACTATGCTTCCGAGTCTGGTCTCAACATCTGGGACTCAAGTAATTCTCCCTCTTCGCCCTCCCAAAGTGTTGGGATTACAGGTGGGAGCCACAATACCTAGTCTTCTCTTTTTATAAAGGGACTTATTATATTGAATTTAGAGCCTACCTTTCTCTGGTATGTCCTCATCTTAATTAAGTATATCTTCAATCACCCTCTTTCCAAATAAGATCAGGTTACGAGGCTCTGGGAGATTAGGACTTCATCATATGTTCTTAGGGGATACTTTCAACCCATATAATTCCCCAGATGCTACATTCCATTATAAGGTTTTCCTGCCAACAGCATATATAAACATTTCCCTACTATGTATCTTTTATTCTTGTAACAAAAAAGAATGTAGCCTTTTACCTTATTAAAATATAGTTTTCCTTATTTTAAAAACATTCTTGTTTGTATTATAAAAATGAACACATTTTACTAAATTGAACAGGAAAAATAAGAAAATATATAACAAATTTAGAACTGATGTACAAACCAATAATGAAACTTCTATCAATAACAAAAACATTCCTGAGGAGTTCTTGACACTTACTTGCAGGTGCATCCCATGTCTTAGATCCTATATATATAAATCCGTAATAGGCAGGGCACTGTGACTCATGCTTATAATCCCAACACTTTGAGAGGCCAAGGTGAGAGGATTGCCTAAGCTCATGGGTTCAAGACCAGCCTGGGCAACTTGGCAAGACCTCATCTCTACAATAAATCAAAAAATTAGCCAGGCGTGATGGTGCATGCCTGCAGTTCTAGCTACTTGGAAGGCTGAGGTAGAAGGATCTCCTGAGTCCAGCAGGTAGAGGCTGCAGTAACCGTAAGCCTACCACTGACTTCCAGCCTGAGTGGCAGAGAGAGACTCTGACTCAAAAAAAAAAAAAAAAAAAAAAATCCATAATAGAAGGTAGGACTGTTGAACATCTGCATATTTATTGCTTATTGCAAAAAGTGAAAATTGTTTCAAGCAGGTGAACTTGGCTTTTAAAATTTAAAAGACATAAGCAAATATTTACATATGCAGATTTAGTAAACCAACCAACTTTGGTTCAGCTTAAACTATGTATTCATTTACAGGAAATCCAATTTGCAATGGCTTAAATTGTAAGTATTATTTTTTCTTATATAACACAAAGTCTAGAAATAAACATGGCTTGCATCAATTCAACAGATCAAAACTGCTAACCTTTATCTCTCACTGTATTCTCTTGAAGTGTGATGGGCCAATTCCCCATGCTTGATACTCTTTATTTACAAGACAAATTCTTCTGCTCAGATGCAATTAACGTATTTATTTTCAAGACAGAAAAAAGACAGCAATACCATCTATGCCTGTACCATTTATGAGATAACAACAAAGAAAATAATTTCTATAAAACAAAGCTCCTACTAATAAAATCTATATATGTCTCAATGGTCAGAGTGATTCACATGACCACTGCACTTGAGAATTCTGAAGTAGCAAGTGGCCATAATCACTACAGTAGAGATCAATATTCAAAATGTTACTATCTTATTTATTTAATAGCTAAAAAAAAACTATTTTAATGTGAAATTAAGTGGAACATAATAAAAGAGCTCTAATTCGAAAATGACTTTTTGACATATTTAGCAACTTGCACTAATATGCAACTGTCTCTGGTGCTAAGTGTAGATAATAGAGAGAAGTCATAGTAATTTCTAGCCTCAATATCTTGCATAAAACTTTACTATAAGAAATATCTAGGTAATCTCAAAGAGTATAACTTTGTACTAGCGTTCTGGTCAAGATAGTCACAAACCAGACACATATCCAGCATATCAGATATTGCAGTCAATCTGTTTTCTATGACATCCAGATTTTTTGCTGAGAGCATTTTATGTATTTTGGTTGACTTATACTTGCTCCTTTTAATTATTCTGCAAATCTTTTATGTCTTTGATCACTTTCTATCTAGTAACTGGTTTGAGTCAGCCAATGCCACACCAATGTAAAACCATCATGAGATTAGTTTTCTAATTTTTAATGCCTCAATCATAATCATAATATCTATAAGAAATGTAGAAATAGCTTGTCAATAAACTATTACTGTAAGCCACACATAAATAGACATGGATTCCAGAAGAAGCTTCAAATATTTCTTTATTTTTTTCATTTAACTGTATTTGGGTACATATAGAACTCGCGTTTGATAGTCATTAAAGTGAAATAATTTGCTTCTCTTGTTTCTCTCCATATTATCTCTACTTTCTCATTCTCTTTCAAGCTTTATATACTTTTGTTTTCCAATTCCCTCGTCTATTTTTATTTATACTGATGTTTGATTCTGCCATCATGCATGTAGTGTAGTTGTAGATGCTTGCAGTTGTTACTCAGTAGGTGAAGGATTTTCAAATTATTCAGAGTAAAAAGAAGACACACAATCTGAGATAAATAATTGCAAACCATCTATTTAGCAATAGACATATCTATAAAATATAAGCAACACTATACATTCAATAATTGAAAATCAATAAACTAAATTCAGAAAAATATTTCAAGCACTTATCAAAGAAGATATACACATGAGAAATAAGATATATAGATGGAAGATGTTCAACATCATAAGTCAATTGGAAAATGCAAATTAAAATCACATAAAAAAACGTTGAATTCTTATTAGAGTGGGTCAAAAAATTGTTAATGCCAATTGCTGTCAAGTGTAGCAAGTAGATCTAACATATATTTTGGATAAAAATGCACACTGGTAAAATAATTGTGGAGATCAATCATCAGGTTCTCATGAAGTGTGATCGATATATACTTAACATAACACCCAGAAATTTCACTCTTATCCAACTTTTGTTGACTTGAACAAAATAAAAACTGAGATTCATAATTAATCTGTACATGGATGTACATAGCCTTTATTCTTAATTCCCAAAAACCAGAAAAAAAAAACAACCCTGTGTCCTTTATCTGTTTAATGTATAAAAAAACTGTGGAACACCTATACAATAGAAAACTCCTTACCAACAGCAAAGAACTACAGATGCATACAATAAGAAGGATCGATTACCAAAGTGTCATGCCAAATAAAAGCTTGATTCATACACTATATATTATATATCACTCATGTAAAATTTTTGAAACAGAAAAGCATTAAGGACAAAAATTATATAACCTGTTGCCAGTGACTATTTGTGGAAGAATGAAAGATTTCAAACAGGCATAAGGTAATTTTATTATGGAAGTGTGAAATGCCTTTATTTTGGTAGTGTTTGCATGTTATATGTCTTTGTCAAGATTTACAGAACTCTATGCCAAAAAAGGTAAATTCTACTGAATGGAAATTATTATCTTATCATTATTATTATTTTTTACTCATAGAATAATATAATCCTTTTGACTTCTTCCCCAGTTTTTGGTATTTTACCATTAATTAAAAAAAAAAAAGATCATGGAAAATCGTGTTTCTTTTCTCTTTTAATTCTGTTCTTTGCCTCCATACTCATAAGATTTTTTCTTGCTTTCATACACTCTATGTCTTTAATCAGATCAGTTTCTGAATTGAAAAGAAGAGAGTTACTAAACAAAAGAAGCAAAAGTTTTCTTACCTATATGGTCACACTATTAGAAATATATATTAGAATGAATTATAAGTGTGCTGGTCTAGAGAAGATGAAGAAATAATTTTACATCAGGATTAAATAATCAAGACAAATTGCTAGAAGTTCTGAATTCTTATTCAAAAGGACGAATGTATTTTGTCTGTTTAAGAAATTGATGGACTGAACTGTGTATACAGTTATGGTCACTTCTAAATAAGGTTGAGATGCTACAGTTTCCAGAGTATAATTTAAAGAAAAGCAATCTTAAAGCTTAGGTATATAGAAATGTTAGCATATGTTTGGCACATATGATCTATGTTTGTATTGTAAGAAATAGTTCAGAGCACACAACCTTTAGCGAGGGGTTAAGGACACATTGGTGGTGTTAGTATCTATATTCTTGAAAGGGGAAGTAATTAGTGATTCCTCCCTGTAAATTAGGGATAAAAAGGAAGAAGCAGCTATTCAAATAGATTCTTCCACAATAAAAAAGTATGATTGTGTAATCCCGCGCCTTTGGGAGGCTGAGGTGAGTGGATTGCCTGAGCCCGTGGGTTCGAGATCCTCCTAGGCAGCGAGACCTCATCTCTACAATAAATCAAAAAAACCAGCCAGGTGTGGTAGCGCATGCCTGTAATTCCGGCTACTTGGAAGGTTGAGGCAGAAGGATCTCCGGAGCCCAGCAGGTCGAGGCTGCAGTGGCCGGGAGCAGTCACTGCACTCCAGTCTGGGCAACAGAGTGAGACTCCAACTCAAAAAAAAAAAAAAAAAAAGTATGATTGGATACTGGCAAGTGGCAGACATTAAATCAAAAATAATTGGGCAGACTTTGTTAATTGCTATAAACAGGGAGGTCAGAATTACAGGGTAGTGTTAATTTAACATGGTATAGGCCACCATCTAATTCTCTTGTTGCTATTAAAACTAAAAATGTAATGACATTGCCTGGCGAAAATGACATTTGATTTAAGTGAATTTAAGATCTTAAATTTAAGATTTAAAAATTTACAATGGAGAGTTGTACCCCATCTCTCATTCTCTGGATGAAGGTAGTTGATAAGTCCACCATCTCTTAAATGAGGAGGAAGCTGTGAATCTGTGAACTGCCACATGCGTTGCTCTATATTCAGCTGCTAGCCTTTCTCAAAGGAACTGGAAGCTACTTTACTTTGTGTGTACTCATTGGGAAAGAGAAATACCAAGACTTTGGGGAGGTAACTGAACACCAGCTTTGAAAAAACAATAATTACTAAAGAACCAAAATGACTCTCTGGTTTGGTAGCCATAATGGAGGATTCAGGTAATAAAAATAAATTTGGACTAGAATTCATTTTCATAAAATCAGAATGTCTCTAAATATATATTGTGATTTTTTTTTCTCCCATTTTAAAATTTACTCTTGGCAGAGACACATGTAGACACAGAAAATATTCTTATTTAAGATGTGTGACCTGTGAAGTGAGGAATAATACTGTGGAAAAAGCTAGGTTAAATCCCCAAAACGGCCAATTCCACAAAATTGGTAAACTAGAAAAATGGCAGCTTTAGTCCTAAGGACCATCTCAATGAGACAAGTAGTATTCAAATAAAGCTCTGATCTCCTTGGCAGAGGAAGAAAATTAAGAAACAATTTTGGCATGTTATTGGATTCAGGCCGAAAATTAACTCCTGGTCATGAGTTACCAAGTCTCCATGAGTCGGAGGGCCTATCATTATTTTAAGTTTAGAATGTAATGTGACAGAAGTAGAAAAAGACAGTTACAGTGACAAATGAGGCTTTAGTATCTCCTTTTGGAGAAAGAGTGGACATGTTTTCTTTCACCTGAGCAAGATTTACATCATATTATACAGGATGTTGCTGCTGTATTCCTTTGAAGATTAGGTTACAGGATCATTTAGATATTAGGTAGTTAAACTGGCTTAATGGACATGATCGAGTTGCATTCTATTTCCTTTCCAATCTTCCTCTAGTGAACTTTCCACTGCATAGAGGCTAAAAATATAAAAATGACATATGCTGGATTCTTTGCAATTAGAAGTCTTGATACAAATTAGATTTTATCACTAAGATGCACAGACTAAATCTTGGAATGACAGAAATGCCAATTTCTGCTGCTTTTTTTTCTATATCTCCTGGTAAGTGGCTGGATACATTGATTCATATTTATTCTTGTCCAGAGACAATGGCAGTCATGGTAGTGGTGGTGATGTTCTACAATGGTTATCTGACCGTTGGAGAGAAACTATACAATAGCATCAAGCTATTTTAACAACATTTCTAAGGGCAGCCTCTGGAGTGCTTTCAATAATTTTATAAACACCAAGTTCTTGTATTAAATGTCTTTCTCTCCTTAATATACTTTGGATGGTTTCTGTCTTAGACTTTATATCCTGACAGATTCAGTGTAAGGATTCATGGCGACGACATTACAAATGTAACAACTACAGAATACAAACAGAATGCATCTGTTTTAAGGCAGTGGATGTAAAAAACTAAAATGAGAAACCCAACTCAATTTAAAAGAAAATGAGAACAGATAAAAGAAATATAAGGAATATGAGGCAGAAAGAAAGCACACAATTAAGTGTACAAAAAGTTTAAATACAAGTTTATTAAAATAGAGACATATAGAAAAAGTATTAATTTACTAGGTTGATAATGACAGAATAAAGAAAATCAACTATATGCAGTTTACAAAAAATATAAGTAAACATAGATAAACAGATATGTGGCATGAAAAGTATGAATAAAACCCATCAGGCAAACACTAATCAAATGAAAATTTAGGTAGGGTTTTTTTTTTAATGCACCTAAAACATATATTCAAAAAATATAAATCGGGCCAGGCATGATCATGTCTGTAATCTCAGCCCTTTGGGAGACCAAGGCAAGAAGATTGCTAGACCCCAGGAGTTCAAGACCAGCATGGGCAACATGCCAACATCTCTTCTCTACAATAAATCAAAAAAGTAGGTGGGCATGGTAGCATGCACCTATAGTCCCAGCTACTTGGAAGGCTGAGGTCGAAGGATCCATGAGTCCAGCAGGTTGTGATTGCAGTAGCCATGATCATGCTACTGCACTCCAGTTTGGGCAACAGAGTAAGACTCCCACTCAAAAAAATAAAATTATATATATATATATATATATATATATATATATAAAATCTGCCAATATATGCAAAAATTGACAGAAATACATGGATACATTAAGAAATACATCAATATTGTGAGAAATATGAAAACAACTTTCACACATAATTAATCCACTTGGCATACATACGAGAGCATACAAAGACAGAGATAAATATCATATAGACTCAAAAGAGCATAATAGATAAGATGTATTGCATGGAAATATGTAAATTCCTAAATTCAGCAACTACAGAAAATACATTTTTAACACACATTTCATAAACTAAAAAAATTTAAGTATCGGTAACTAAAACAATCATAAATTTGTCAAAAAAGAAAAGAAAACAGACAGAATTCAGTGTGACTTAGAAGTAAGAGTCTGATTTCATTCTTTTGCCTGTGGGTTTGCAGTGGTCCCAGCACTATTTGTTGAAGACCATTTTTTTCTCCTGTTGAATGGCCTTTCCACTCTTGTTGAATATCTGTTAATGATAGGTATGTGGGTTTATTTCTGCACTGTCAATTCTATATCATATCTCTATAAGTCTATCCTTGTGTTGGCACCAAAATGTCTTGATGAACATGACATCATTGTGAGTTTTGAAGTTAAGAAGAGTGAATCTCATATTTTGTTCTTCTTTTTCAAGATTATCTTGGCTATTTTAGGTCCCTTGAAATTTTTATGCATTTTTAACTCAGTTTGTCAACATCTGTAAAAGTCAACTGGGATTTTAGAAAGATTATGTGGAATTTCTAAATCAATTTGAGGAGTATTGCTTTGTTAATGATGCTGAATTTCTGATACAGTACCATGAAATATTTTCCTAATCACTTTGGTTATCTTACATTTTTCTCCAACAGTTTTGTAGTTTGCAGAGAATACATTTTGCTAAATTTTTATGCTAAACATTTTTTGCTAAATTTATTACTAATAATTCTATTTTATTTTATGCTATTGTAAATTGAGTTTAAAATGTAAAGAAATTAAATTAATTTTTATATTAATCTTGTGTCCTACAACCCTGCTGAATTCATATTTTTTTCCTAATAGTTTTTTGGAGAAATCCTTAGGAATAGTTATATGTAAGATTTTGTAATCTATGAATAGAGATGACATTACTTCTTCCTTTTCAATATGGATGACTTTCATTTCTTTCTTTTGTCTAATTGCTTTGGCTAGAAACTCTAGTTTAACGTTGAATAGAATTGGTGATATTGGCTTCCTTTTAGTGCTCCAATTTTAGTGGTAAAACATCCAGGCTTTCACCATTAAGTATGATATTAGCTGTGGTTTTTCCTAAATGCACTTTACCAGCTTGAGGAAGTTCCCTTCTATTTATTGGTTATTGATTGCTGCTATAAAAATGCATTGGACTTCTGCACAGAGGCTCACACTTGTAGTCCCAACATTTTGGGAAGTCGAGGCAGGAGCATTATTTGAGCCCGAGAGTTTGAGACCAGCTTGGGCAAAATAGAGCAACTGCTTCCTTACCAAAAAAAAAAAAAAAAAAAAAATTAGTCTCATGTGTAAGCGGGCATCTGTATCCCAGTTACTCGGGAGGCAGAGGCAGCAGGATCGCCTGAATCCAGGAAATCGAGGCTGTGGTGAGCTATAATCATGCCACTGCACTCCAGCCTGGGCAAAAAAGTGAGATCCCCAACTGAAAAAAAAATATGTATACATACTGGGTTTTGTAAAACTCATTTTTGGAAACTATTGAGATGATCTTTCTTTGAAAGAATTCTATTTATATGATGTATTACACTAACTGATATTTAAATGTTGTCAACCTTGAATTTCTTTAATATCTCACTTAATCATGGCATATAATTCTTTTTATATGTTACTGTTTTTTTTTGTTAGTATTTGAGAAATTTTGCATTCATATACATAAGAAATTTTGGTCTATAGTTCTCATTTTTTATGATGCCTTTGTCTGCTTTTGGTACCAGGGTAATATTGGCCTCTTAAGTTTGGACACCAGCTTCATGGATAGGAAGAGTCTCCTCCTCCTCTATCTTTGGAAATAGTTTGTGAAGAGTTGGTATTAATTACTTAAATGCTTGATGGAATTTAACAATGAAGCCATTGAGACTTAAACTTGTATTGGGGTACGTTTTTGGTTACTTATTCAATCTCACAGATTTATTCAGATTTTCTATTTCTTATGAGATGGTTTTGCTAATTTGTATCTTTCTAAGAATTTTCCAATTCTAAATGTTATCTCATTTGTCAGTCTACATTATAGTATTTATCTTTTTTATTTCTGTAAGAATAGCAGTAATGTTCCCTCCTTCCCTTATGATTCTAGATATTTGAATCTTCTGTCTTTTAAGAAATATTTTCTTGTTCTCTCTGTTTATGTTTGCCAATTTTGTTGCTCTTTCCAAGAATCAATTTTTGTTTTTATTAATTTTTCAATTATCTTCTACTCTCTTTTTTATTAATACATGTTCTAATCTTTATTCATTTTATCTGCTTACTTTAAGTTTAGATTGTCTTTCTCTTTTTGCATTTTAAAATGGAATATGAAACTATTAATTTGAGATCTTCCTTTTTTTCCATAAGACATTTTACAGCTATATATTTCTAAGTACTGTCTTAGCTTCATCTCAAAAGTTTCAATACATTGTGTTTATATTTTATTCATCTCTCAAAGCATCTTCTGATTTCTTCTTTGACCCATTGTTTATTTAATAGTATGTTGTTTAATTTTCACATAGTTACAAATTTTCTAATTTTTTCTCTGCTATTGATTCTAATGTTATTCCACGTGATCAGTAGGTATATTTTATTATTGTGTTACTTTATTGAGATTTATCTTATGGCCTAATGGATATCTTAGAGAGTGTTCCATAAGCAACTAAAATGGCTGTATATTTTGTTATTGGATTGAGAGTGCTACGATGACGGTCAGTTCTAATTGGTTTATAGTGTCTCTAAGTATTCTATTTCTTTTTGATCTTCTGTCTAGTGGAGTGTTGCAGTGTCTGAGTATTATTATTAAATTATCAATTTCTCCTTTTTTTCTGTAAGTTTTTGTGTTATCTAACTTGGCACTCTGTTATTAGTTATAGAAGATCTGAAACAGATTATTATAATTATATCATCTTCGTAAATTGACCTTTTTATGAAGATAAAATATCCCTCACTATTTCTAGTAATATTTTTTTATTTTAAGGTGTATATTATCTAAATTACTACAGTCACTCCATATTTCTTAGGTTTACTATTTACATGATACATATTTTTTCATCATTCTACTTTGTCTATTTATATCCCTGAATCTAAATCACATTCCCTGTAGAGAACATGTAGTTATATCATATTTTTAATCCATTCTCACAATCTCTGCCTCATGACAGAATCTTAATTCACTCACATTTATTATCATTAATAGTTTACATCTTCAATTTTAACTTGATTTCCTTATATCTCATATATTTTTTGTACTGCTTTCTTTTGCATTAGGTGAATATTTTCTGATATAACATTTTATTTTCTTTTATGACTTTGTCATTAATTATACTTTTTTGTGTTAACTTATTTTTGTTTTGTTTTGGTGGTTGCCATAGGGTTTACCATATATATCTTAATTTATCAGAATTAATTTCAATTACACTTACCTAGCCCCAATGATATATAGAAATTTTACCCCTATATGGCTGTATTTATTTTTACCTGTTTTGTTGCATTGTTTGCATATATACTATGTTTTAGTGGCACAATTCCAACAATGTGTTGCTATATTTACTATTTTTGCCATCTTAGTCATTTTCTTAGCCTAGTAGAGCATTGCCACATCTGACTTCTTTGTGTTATTATTGGTAAATATATTACGCATATGGTACATTTCTATATGTTATAGGCTCAACAATACATTCTTTACATATTATTTCATACTAGTGTTGTTTTTTAAGTCTGTAAAGAAAAGAAGAAGAGCATGTCTTTAAACTGCCTTGTATAATTATATAGCTACCTTGATTGTTACTCTTCTAATTTTTTGTGGTTTTTAATTATCACTGTAGTCACTTGCTTTCAGACTAAAAAACTTCTTCTAGTGTTTACTTTATGCTAGGTCTCAAAGTTCTCTCAGTTTTTGTTTAGTTGGAAGTGTCTTTATTCTAACTCCATTAAAAAAACTGTGGGATTTAAAATTCTTGATTGAGGATTTTTTCTTGGAGCATTTATATTATCCCACTTCCCTCTGGCCTCCAATGGTCATGCTCAGGATTCAACTCTTAAGCTTAAGAGTTCTTCTCTAAGCATTGAATCACTTTGTCTTGCTTTTTTCACAATTTTCAATGCCTTTAACATTCAGTATTCTTTCTATGACTCTGTTGTGTAAATTTCTTTGTATTTATTCTACTTGGAGTTTGTTCAGTTTCCTCATAAAGGAAACCAAAATATTTCACTACAAATTATGACTCTCTGGTATAGTACATATTTTAAATAAAAAAGATGAGAGATCAACAAGTGCTGGAAGTGACTTTGCTTCCATCTACATGAAGTCAGGACTGATTCAGTAAGGAGAACAATTGTTCTTGTTCCTGTCCCTGTTATCTCAATATTCATTATGGGAAAGAAGACCAAGAAAGTAACTACACTTTTGAAGATAATGACTGCCTCCAAGAATCATTTAAATTCCCAAGATAACTATTTAAAAGTTAATTTATTTTCCAAATCCAGTAATTTTTCTTAGCAACCACTTATTGCTCTAAATAGAATTATTCTTCCCCTTCTTCCATATTGCTGAGACGTAAGTCCTCATTCTTACTGTGGCCTCAAGGTAGTATATAGGTTTATGTACATATCTGAGAGATTGAATTTTTATTTTGAAGTCTCTCAGGTATACAGATACATTTGTATATACATAAATGTGTATGTCTTCTGTGATTTTTCAGCAAATATTCAGGGGACCAAGGCCATCGGTCCAATTGGTAATATAATTTGTTTTTCAATAAATTGGGAAATTTTTCATACATTATTTAAGTGTCTTTTCTACTCTTTTTAATCTTTCATTTTGATGCTTTCATTATGTATATGTTAGTGAGCTTGATACAGTCCCCCATTTCTCTGTGACTCTCTCATTTTTCTTCAATCTTATATCTCTCTGCTTTTTGACTTGCAAAATCTCTTTTGATCAATCTTCAAGTTTCCTTATCCTTCTTCTACCAATTTAAATATATTCTTGATGCCTATGAGTGAATTTTTGAAATTTTAGTCATTGTACCTTTGAACTTCCAAATTTACATCTAATTCTTATTTTATAATTTTTATCTTTTTTTTTTCTTTTTTTCTTTTAAAGATGTGGAGTACAATTCAGGATTAGGCATACAAGTGGTCATCGTACAGGTAAAATTTGGACCTCTCTTTGGTCCCCAATTTGCCTAGTTTGATATCAAGTACCCTTATTGATGTTGTGTCCTCCTACCACTGGCAGTATTCTGCTACTGCCAATCCCTTTCTTATAATATTATGGTAAATGTTCATGGTTCACTATGAGTGAGAACATATGGTATTTTGTTCTTTGTTTCTGTGATAGATCATTAAGTATGACAGACTCTAAATCCATCCAAGTTGCTGTGAAGTCCATATGTTTGTCCTTCTTTATGGCTGCATAATATTCTATTGTGTGTATGTAACACGTTTTAAAAATCTAGATTAGTTTTGATGGGCAGCATGGTTGGTTCCATGTTTTTGCTATTGTGAATACTGCTACAATAATCATGCATGTGCATATATCTTTATTTATTAATTAATTTATTTTTTGAGTTGGAGTCTCACTCTGTCGCCCAGACTGGAGTGCAGTGGCCGCTCCCAGCCACCGCAGCCTCGACCTGCTGGGCTCCGGCGATCCTTCTGCCTCAGCCTTCCAAGTAGCTGGAATTACAGGCATGCGCTACCACACCCGGCTGATTTTT
>NW_007253074.1:497331-515930 GCF_000164805.1 Carlito syrichta
TCACCTCAGCCTCCCAAAGGCGTGGGATTACAGGCTGAGCCACCGAGCCTGGCTATATATATCTTTTTTATAGAATGATTTGAGTTCTTCCAAGTATATTCCCAGTAGGGGGATTACTGGGTCATATAAAAAGTCAGTGTCTAGTTCTTTTAGAAATTGCCAACCGGGTGTGATGGCTCAAACCTGTAATCCCAGCACTTTGGGAGGCCAAGGCGAAAAGATTGTCTGAGTCCAGCCTGGGTAACTTGGTGAGACCTCGTCTTTACCATCTATTAAAAATTAGCCAGTCATGGTAGCACGCACCTATAGTTCTGACTACTTGGAAGGCTGAGGAAGAAAGAACTCCTGAGCCCAGCAGGTGAACACTAGGGTAGCTGTGAGTATGCCACTGCACTCCAAGCTGGGCAACAGAGAGACTCTGAGTCAAAAAAAAAAAAAGAAAGAAACTGCCACACTGTTTTCTAAAGTGGTTGCACTTGTTTGCAATCCTACCAGCAGTGTAGAAGCTTTTCTTTTTCTCCACATGCTTACTAGCATCTGTTGTTTATTTTATTAATGATGGCCATTCATTCTTATGCACCAACAGTAAGCAGGTAGAGAACCAAATAAAAAGCAAAATCCCACTCACAATAGTCACACACAAAAATGAAATACCTTGACATCTTCCTAACCAGAGAAGTGAAAATGCTTTATAATGAAAACTGCAAAACACCACTCAAAGAAATCCAAGAAGACACAAACAAATGAAAAATATTCCATGCTCATGGATAGGAAGAATAAACATTGTTAAGATGTCCATCCTACCAAAGTAAATATCCACATTTAATGCAATACCCATTAAATTACCAACATCATTCTTCTCATACCTGGAAATAACAATACAGAAATTCATACGGAAACATAAACAGCAACAAACAATATCCAAAACAATCCTCAGCAAAAGAAACAAAGTGGGAAGTGTCATATTTCCAGTTAAACTTTACTATAAGGCTTCAATAATCAAAACAGTTTGGTATGATACAAGAGCAGGCATATGGACCAACGGAACAGGATAGAGATTCCGGAAGCAAAATCTCAATTTCTCAACCAATTTACCTTTGACAAAGCCTCCACCAACAATTACTAGGGAGAGAAGAACCTATTCAGTAAATGGTGTTGGGAAAACTGACTGACCACATGCAGAAGATTGAAACAGGACCCCTACCTATCACCATATACAAAAGTCAACTCTAAATGGATTAAAGACCTAAACGTAAAAACCTCAAACTTTAGAAATTCAGGAGACACCCTTATGGAAACTGGAACTAGCAACCAATTGATATCTCTGTATTTAAAATCCCTATTTAATGTAAAAATATCATCGTATCTTCTTTACTCCCTTAATTGTGGTTAACTTTAGTTCTGTGAACACAATCATAAAGACTCTTTTGTAGGTTTTTTAAAAAATATCTGATGTGGTCTTTCTCGCAGAAAATGTCTATCACTTATTTTTTCACCAGTTTTGGAGTCAAACTTTCTTGTTACTTTGTTGGAATGTTTTAAAGAAAACCGAAAAATTTAAATAATATATTGTAACACATGCGTATTAGTTCTCCTTCCATCCCCAATGGTCTGTAACTATTTTTATTTTTTTATTTGTTCCTTGACAGGCTGGATTATTTTCATGATGTTGACTTTTCCTCCCACAATGTTAAGCCTCTGATACTGAACCCCAGGAATGTGCAAATTTGCACATGCTTGTAGTCACCCTGAGAAGATAGTTGTTTTGATATATTTTTGTTCTTCACCTTCTTTGACCACATAAGACTGTTAAACTCTACTAACTGCCTAATAATTGAACAATTGTTGTCAACAATGTCTTGGAGCATAACTTCTACGAATCAATGTAGTCAATTTGTTATTTATTTGAAATAAGAGTTTCTGAGGTCAACACTGTTTTATTTTATTCTATATTATTTTATTTTAGACTCAAAGGTACATAAGCAGGTTTACTAGTTATCTTACCTGATGGTGAAGTTTGTACTTCCATTGAGGCCACTCCCCAGGTGGTGGCGATGGCTCCCAATGCGTGATTTTTTTTTTTTTAACCCTTATGCCCTTTTCCCTACTCCCCTGAAGTCGGTTTTTGATATTTGTTTTGACTCCAGTAGAAGTTATCCCAGCAGCCTTATTCCCAGATTCTCTTCTGCAAGCTAGCTTGCCTACAAATTAGCCTGTATCTTGAATATGCTCTCAAATCTTTGTTACCACAACTTTTACTGTTCTTGAGAGTACCTTTATGCTTGGATTTCTGTACTCTTTGTTTCAAATGAAGTCAGATCTTTGAAACACAATTAGGAAGTATTTGCTTGCTGGTTTGCTTCTCTTCCTAGGAAAAATCTCAGAGCCAGAGCTCTGGACTTATTGGAGTGCAAAATAGCAAACTTTGGGTGGTGGAGCAAAACCTCTGCTTTAAAGGTAAGCACTCAGTGAAAGATCAGGTAGCATCCTGAGGATCTTTCAGATTACCTCACATTTGAAGGAAAGGATAACCAGGTATCTAGTCTCTTAGTTGGCTGCACACAATGTAAAGCCTTTGATCTATGTGAAAAACTAGGTGGCATAAGGAATTCCTCCACCTGTCAGCTACACTTGCCCAGAACAGGTAGGTGGAACAGAATGAGAAATATTGATGCCTTGGATATCTGGGAAGAAAAGCACTCCAACTAGTTGTTGGAGAGTGGGAACCCTGTATTATTGACGGAAGCCCTATGTTGTGTAGTATGTAAACCAATGAGCTTGGGGGGAAGGGGCAGAGAAAGGTGTTGGGGCAACAGTCACACAATCTCAATTTTTTTTTTTGAGTTGGAGTCTCACTCTGTCGCCCAGACTGGAGTGCAGTGGCCGCTCCACCGCAGCCTCGACCTGCTGGGCTCCGGCGATCCTCCCGCCTCAGCCTTCCGAGTAGCTGGAGCTACAGGCGCGCGCTACCACGCCCGGCTGAGTTTTTGATTTATTGTAGAGATGAAGTCTCGCTGCCCAGGCGGGTCTCGAACCCGCGGGCTCAGGCAATCCATTCACCTCAGCCTCCCAAAGGCGCGGGATTACAGGCTGAGCCACCGAGCCCGGCAATCTCAACTTTTTAACTGAAATGTTGCGAACTTTTTTTGGCTAGATATTTCTTCACTTGCTGTTTTCTCTTGGAATGATTTCCAGAGACTAATACAATATAAAGTCCTTATATTTATAATTTATGTATCATAATTTACATGCCAAATCTTCTCAGATTGGTCTTCAGATTCAATGCAATTCCAATTTGAATATGTGATGCTCAAAAGTTGATTTTTGAAATTACAATGTAATATTAATTTATAAAAAAACATTACATGGAAAAATTGAAGAAGGTATTTTTAGAAAGATATTTTACATGATAAGGAACACATTTCAGACACACATACACACACACACACACCCATCACGTGCAATGATGAAATATGTAATGAAAAAAAAATACAAGAGTCAATCCAAGAAAATAAATAAAGTCACACTAGATTATATCCTAATAATAAAATTAATATTTAAAAAATCTATACTGACCTAAGCAAATGAAAAATAAATAATTATGAAAGGTAACAAATATCTTTACTGAGGAAAGGCAAACAATGGGTGTAAATACTTCACTTTCAAGGAAGTGAATAATATCATTCCATTTCCTAAGTGTGTGCTACACATGGTGCTTTCTCTCTGAAGAGCCCAGAATAGAAAAGAGTGAAAAGACTGACATTGCAGAAGAGAAACTTGGTAAATACTGTCTTAAGCGGGCAATCAAGGTTAACATCAACAGCTTAAATTATGGTGATAATCACACTTTATACGATGTAGTGAAAGCTGCATTTTATCACTATGATCTTCCTCCCAAATGCTCATAGCCCTTACATAATCATGAGAGAAATTTTACACAAATCTTGCTTGATGGAAACAAAGTACCTGACAAGTGTTCCTCAACTCTATCAAAGTCATTTTTCTGGGAAGATGGTGGCACAGCCAGTCAGACTGTATGAGTCCTTGTGTGTGTGAGTGATTGTATGGATGTTTCTGCCTGTTTTTCTGGGTGTAAGTGGGAGTGTGAGAGACTGACTGAGTGGGCACTTGAGAACAAGTGGCCAGGGCTCTCCTGGTGAAGCCACTGGTACTGCAGATTCTCTGCTTGGCCCCTAGCACTTCCTGGAGCATAGAAGTTGAGCTCCATTTTCTAAAATCAGCAGAGCTTTTCCCTGGAAGAACTGCTGGATCAATTGCTGACTTCACCACCACAATGCTGGACTGAACCCTGGCATTGAGGGCCACAGACGGAGTGCAACAAGGGAGCCTGATGCAGAATCCTGAGGAAGCAGCAGGGAGAAGCCACTCCAAGGCTGGACTCAAGAGCCTTGCCACTGGGTCCTAAGATCTGAAGGCTGTGGTAACTGCTGGGGAGGGAGATATCAACCCCATTCACAGCAGGAACAGCAGCCAGCAGAAAATCTGAGCAGACTCCCTAACACCTGGACAGAGAAGTGCTACAGGGTGGCCTCTGTAGAACAGCAGAACTGCATTTTGAGACCAGGCACTGATGTCTGCATTGCAGTGATGTTGCTCTTTGTGACCTCAGAGAACATTGCCCCATTGCACAAACTCTGATGGGTAAAGGCAGTTACAGAACCCCAGACAATCCACCCTCCACCCTGAGCCAGCTGCTGGGTGATAGATACAACAGAAGAACTGACCAAGAAGGAGGCTGATGAGTACCTAACTGACTCCCCCCTCCACCCATAGTAACAAGCAAAAGAGATCTGGAGGGCAGAGTAGAGACAGGAGACCCTATTCCCCCACCAGAAACTGGATACCCTGGGAGCTATGACCACACTGAGATCAGAAGGAAGGAGATGAGATCCCGAGAGATGCTTTGTCTAATTATTTCAGCCTCCTTCCCTCATAAGGGCATGTGCTGACTACCCACAGCAGGGAGCAGGTAGTGAATATTCTAACATCTTAAGTGCCAACAGCAACCTGCAGTAACAAACCTGCAGTCACAGAACCTGTCACAAGAGAGAGACTGCCCTCAAAAAGACATACTAAAACTGAGAACTCTTTGTCAACTTTTTGTTTTTTGTTTGAAGAGGATATATATTTATTTGGTTATCTCATTTGGTTGCTTTGTTTGGTGGTTTTCTCTTTTCTGTCCTCTTTCTATTTTTCTTTCTATGTTCTTTCTCTGATTTCTTTTCTTTCTTTTTCTCTCTTTCTTATTCTTTCCCTTTTTTTGTCTCCTTCTTCCTTCACCTTTCCCTCTTATACCCTGTCTTGGACTCGGGCTATGATACAAGCATACTCGTTGTAAGGTTATATTGTGTAGAGACAGATAGTGAGTCCCAGCTGTTCCTTTCACCAGATAGCAAACAATATGACCCGCCAATAGGTTTTGAATTATTGCAGGCTCTCTCTCATCCCCTAGTAAGTGCTCAAAATTGTAAAGAGACAGCACAATATCTCACCCTCAGCCCTACTTCATAATTAAACAAACCTGGAACCTCAGCTCAAGGAAAGACAAAAGGTAGAGGAAATATTAGAAGTGACTGCTTCTCTAAAGAGAAAGTTGAGAACTGCTACAAATCAAGAAAAACCAAGGAAAACCCCTGGGAACTATAAGAGTCTCAGAAAAGCATCAGTGCTAGAAAGAACAGCTACTAGGGCACAAACAGCAGCTATCTCTGAGAATGACAGTAACTAGTAGGTACTTGGAGAGATCAGAGAATTGTTGGACAGAGTTAATAAAAGCAAGAAATGAGAAGACTAAAACTAAAATAAATTGCAATGGAGCTGGACAGACATGAGAATGTGTACTTAGAAATAACAGAAAAAAAGAACTCCATCCAAGAAATAATTAACAAACTGACATGCATGGGAAGCAGAATTGACCAAACAGAAGAAAGCATCTCAAAGCTGGAAGACCAAAACATGGAATTAGCCCAATCTATTAAGAATATAGAAAAAAAAAAACTTAAGAAGAAAGAAGAAAGCTCCCAAGAGATGTTTGACTTTTATAAAAAACAAACAAACAAACAAACAAACCTACATCTGATTGGAATACTTGAAATAGAAAAAGAAGTGAACATTCCATGAAATCATTCAAGAAAACTTCCTTCATTTGGCCAGAGAGATGACTATACAAGACCAAGAGATTTGGAGAACCCATGAAATATGTCTTATGAGAAGAACAACCCTTAGACACATAGTAATTCACCTGCACAAAGTAGGGAAAAACAAAAAAGTCCTAAAGGCAGTAAGGAAAAATTTTAGACTACCTACCTGGGGAGACCAATCAGAATTGTTGCAGAAATAGTACAGGCCAGAAGGAACTGGACCTCAATTTTTAACATGCTCAAAGATAAACAATTTCAACCAATAATTTCCTACCCAGTCAAGCTAAGCTTTATCAGTAATGGAGAATTAAAATTCTTCCCAGACATCCACTCCCTAAGAGTATATGCTGCTTCCAGACCAGCTTTATGGGAGACACTTTAAAAAAGTGATGTGCACAAGAGAAAAAAGAAACAAAGGAAAGAACATATACTTCAAAAGTTCATAAAAAACACGCAGAATCAGCAGAACATGCACAATACCTGCAAAAATGAAACATACACATGTGTGAGCATAAAAGCTAAAGGAAAACAAAATAGCCTTATGAAAGCATTATGACAGGGGCAAACTCTCACATATCAATAAAGAGCCTGAATGTGAATAGACTAAATGTGCCCCTGAAAAGACAATTGCAAACTGGATAAAAATACATGATCCAGTAGATTGCTGCTTCAAGGAACTCACCCCACCACAATGGACGCTCACAGATTCAAAGTCAGAGGATGGGCAACAAACTTTCTGGCAAACTGATCAAAAAAGAAGGCAGGAGTTGTGATCTTAATGTCAGACAAAACAACTTTTAAGCTAGCAAAATTTTAAAAATGTCATGGAAGACACTTCATAATGAAAAAAGGTTTGATCCCTCATCAAGAAATATCCATCCTAAACATATATGCACCCAACACAGGAGCACCAGCTTTTATAAAGCAGCTACTAAATAAAGTAAAAAACGATGTTGACTAGAACACTATCATAGCTAGGGACTGAAATACCCCACTAACGACCCTAGATAGATCATCAAGGCAAAAAATGAACAAAGATGTCTGGAACTTCAACTCGATGATTGACCAAATGGACTTAATAGATACCTACAGAGCAGTCCACCCAACAACCACAGAATATACATTCAACTCATTACTGCATGAAATGTACTCCAAGATTGACCACATCCTCTGCCATAAATCAAGCATAACTAAATTTTACAAGTTTGAAATATTGCCACGCACTTTTCCAGATCACAGTGGAACGGAAATTAATATTATTACCAATGAAATTCACCCCAAACACACAAAAACATGGACACTAAAGGGCATAATGCTGAATGAATTCTGGGTCAACACAGAAATCAAAACAGAAATTACAGAGTGAGACTCCAACCCAGAAATAAATAAATAAAAAGATTTCTGGAAACAAAAATAAAGAAACATCTTACTAAAACCTCTGGGAAGCCATGAAAACAGTACTAAACGAAAATGTATATCTCTATGAACACACACTAAGAAAATAGAAAGAGAACAAGTTAATAGCCTAACAAATTACCTAAGAGAGATGGAAAGGCAAGGCTACCAAACCTCTAACTTCTCCAGAAGAATCCAGATCACCAAAGCAAAAGCCCAAATCCAGAACATAGAAGATAAAAGTATCATAGAAAAAAACAAACAAAACAAAAAGCTGGTTCTTTTAAAGGATAAGCAAGATTGATGGACTGTAAGACAGAATGACAAAGAAAAAGAGAAAAAAGTCCAAATAAACAAAATCAGAAATGCAAAAGATCAAGTCACAACTGACCCTGGGGAAATACAAAAGATTATCAGTGATTATTATGCACACCTATATGGAAAAAAATTGATAATCTAAATGAAATGGAGGACTTTTTGATATCATACAATCACTCAAGGTTAAAACAAGAAGAAATCGAGACCTTAAATGGACAAATAACATTGACTCAGTCATAAGAAAACTACCTACAGAAAAAACCCTAGACCAGAGGACTTTCCAGCAGATTTCTACAAGGAGGAGTAGTTGCCAATTCTATTGAAAATATTTCAGGCAATCAGGAAAGATGAAACGCTCTTCTAGTCTTGAAGGTAACACCACACTGCTGCCCAAATCAGGGAAAGATCCAAAAAAGAAAGAGAACTGCAGACCAATATGCCTGATGAACATAAATGCAAAAATTCTTTTTTTCTTTTTTGAGTTGGAATCTCACTCTGTCGCCCAGACTGGAGTGCAGTGGCCGCTCCTGGCCACCGCAGCCTCGACTTGCTGGGGCTCCGATTATCCTTCCGCCTCAGACTTCCAAGTAGCCGGAACTACAGGCATGCGCTACCATGCCTGGCTAGTTTTTTGATTTATTGTAGAGATGAGGTCTCACCAAGTTGCCCAGGCAGGTCTCGAACCCGCGGGCTCAGGCAATCCACTCACCTCAGCCTCCCAAGGTGTGGGATTACAGGCTGAGCCACCGAGCCCGGCTTAAGAAGACTCTAGAAAATTAGATCCACAACACATCTCAAAAGTCATCCACCATGACCAAGTAGGCTTCATCCCCAGGATGCTAGGCTGGTTCAACACCCATAAGACCATACATGTGTTAAATACATCAACAGATGTGAACACAAGAAACACATCATTATATCATCAGATGCAGAAAATGCTTTCAGTAAAATCCTGTATCCCTTCTTGATAAAAACACTTGAACACCTAGGCATAGAGGGAACATATCTCAAAATAGTAAGAGCCATCTATGATAAACTCATAGCCAACATATTGCTAAATGAACAGATATTGGAAGCATTCCTCCTGAAAACCGGAACAGGATAAGGCTGCCTATTCTCACCTCTGCTGTTTAATGTTGCATTGGAAGTTCTAGCTAGAACAATCAAACAAGAGAAGGAAATCAGGAGTATCCAAATAGGAGAAGAGGTAGTCAAGTTATCCCTCCTTACTGATGTTATGATCCTAAACTCAAATACCCAAGAGAATCTGTCAAAAACGTCTTCCACTGATAAAGGACTTCGGAAAAGTCTCAAGGTATAAAATAAACATGCAAAAGACAGCTGCATTCTTATGCATCGACAAAAAATAGACAGATGACCAAATAAAAACTCTAATTCCAATCACAATAGCCACACACAAAAATGAAATACCTCAGCATCTTCCTAACCAGAGAAATGACAGATCTTTACAACAAAAGCTAGAAAACACTGCTCAAATAAATCAAAGGTGACACAAACAAATGGAAAAATATTCCATGTTCATAGATTGGAAGAATCAATACTGTCAAGATGTCTATCCTACCCAAGGCAATCTACAGATTCAATGAAATAGCCATTAAATTACCAACGTCATTCTACTCAGACCTGGAAACAACAATACAGAAATTCATATGGGAACATAAGTGACCACGAATACCCAAAACAATCCTCAGTAAAAGAAAGTGGGAGAAATCACGCTTCCAGACTTTAAACTTTATTATAAGTCTACAAAAATAAAAACAACCTGGTATTTGTAACAGTCATATAGACCAAAGACACAGGTTAGAGATTCTGGAAGCAAAATCTCAATTTCTCAAACAACTCATCTTCAACAAAGCCTCTACTAGCAACCACTGGGGAAAGAAGAACTGACTGAATGAATAGTGCTGGGAAAACTGGCTGATCACGTTCAGAAGAATGAAACAAGACCCCTACCTATCACCATACACAGAAGGCAACTCGAAATGAATCGAAGACCATTGGGGTTGTAAAACTTCAAACTTTAAGGTTGTTGGAAATTACAGGAGACACCCTTATGGAAATCAGAATAGGCAACCAATTCCTGATCAAAATCCTAAAACCCCATGCCATAAGAGATAAGATAGATAAGAAGGACCTCAACAACCTGAAAAGCTTCTGCAAAGCAAAAGAAACTATCAAGAGAGCATGAAGACAGCCCACAGAATGGGAAAACAAATTTGCTAACTGCATAACTGAAGCAGGTTTCATATCCAGGATCTACAAGGAATTCAAATGTACTGAAAGGAAAAAAAACAAACAGCCCCATTAAAAAGTCAACAACAAACATAAGTAGACTCTTCTCAAAAGAAGACAAATAAGCGCCAGTAGACACAAGAAAAAATACTCAGTCTCACTAATCATCAGAGAAATCCAAATCAAAACCACATTGAAATACCACCAAACGCCAGTAAGAATGATCATCAGTAATAAAACAAAAAACAACACATGCTGGTGAGAATGTGGAGAAAAGGGAATGCTTCTACACTGTTGTTGGGAACACAAAGTAGTTCAGCCTCTATGGAAAATAGTGTGGTGATTCCTAAAAGAACTAGGAATACAATCTAGCAATCCTCCTTCAGAGAATATACTCAGAGGAACTTCGAAAAACATACCTGTGCATGCATGTTTATTGCAACAGTATTCATAATCACAAAAACATGGAACCAACCATGCTGCCCATCAAAACTGAACTGGATAAAAAACAAATATGATAAGTTACCAACATCATTCTTCTCAGACCTGGAAATGACAATACAGAAATTCATATGGAAACATAAACGATCACGAATAGCCAAAACAATTCTTAGCAAAAGAAACAAAGCAGGAGGTATCACACTTCCAGACTTCAAACTTTACTATAAGGTTACAGTAATTAAAACAGACTAGTATTGGTACAAAGACAGGCACATAGACCAATGGAACAGGATAAAGATACCAGAAGCAAAGCACTAATTCCTCAACCATCTCATTTCTGACAAAGTCTCCAACAACCACTGAGGAGAGGAGAACCTACTCAGTAAATGGTGCTGGGAAAACGGACTGACCACATGCGGAAGATTGAAACAAGACCCCTGCCTATCACCATACATAAAAATTAACTTTAAATGGATCAAAGACCTAAACATAAAACTTCAAACTATAAGAATTTAGAAAACGCAGGACACACCTTTATGGAAATTGGAACTGGCAACCAATTCCTACTCAGAACCCTAAAGGCCAATATTTTAAGAAATAAGTTAGACAAGTGGGACCTCATCAAACTAACGAGCTTCTGCAAAGCCAAAGAAACCATCAAGAGAGCAGGGAGACAGCCCACAGAATTGGAAAAAAATATTTGCCAACTGTATATCTGACAAAGGCCTAACATCTAGGATCTACAAGGAACTCAAATGCCCCGAAAGTAAAAAAACAAACTGTCCCATTAAAAAGCGGGCAAAAGATATGAATAGACAATTCTCAAAAGAAGATATACTGGCAGCCAACAGTCACATGAAAAAGTGCTCAGCCTCACTCATTATCAGAGAAATGCAAATCAAAACCATATTGAGATACCACCTAATCCCAGTAAGAATGATCATCATTAATTAAAAAAAACAATAACAGACGCTGGTGAGGACGTGGAGAAAAAGGATCGCTTCTACAGTGCCGGTGGGAATGCAAACTAGTGCAACCTCTCTGGAAGACAAGTGTGGCGATTTCTGAAAGAACTAGAAATTAAACTTCCATACGATCCAGCAATTCCCTTATTGGGAAAATACCCGGAGGAACTAAAATTATTTTACAAAAAACATACCTGAACACGAATGTTTGTTGCAGCTCTATTCACAATAGCAAAAACATGGAACCAATCATGTTGCCCATCGAAGCTGGACTGGATTAAAAAATGTGGTACATACACACAATGGAATATTATGTAGCCATGAAGAGAGACAAACATATGGACTTCACAGCAACGTGGATGAATCTGGAGTTGATCATACTCAGTGATCTATCACAGAAACACTCATAAGTGGAACTTGAACAATTATAATACTATAAGAAAGGGATTGGCAGAAGTGGGAAACTGTCAGGGGAGGAGGATGGGACTGGCAGTTGAGGGAAACTGCTAGGGGAGGGAGAGACATGCCTCATCAGCAAGGATACCTGCATAATTAACATTTGTATAACTTAACCCTGAGTGGTACCCCACATCTTTATAATAAAAAAAGAACAAAAATTCCCATCTTTTCTTTTCTCCTCAGATTCCATCGTTCCCTTATATTCTTCAAATATGAATCAAGCATTTATTCTATTCATGGTCTTACACTCCGAGTTGTAGAGCTACAAAATCAGCAGTCTATAAGGAATGTCCTATAACTAACCTTTAAAAATAAGGGAGGCTGAGGTGAGTGGATTGCCTGAGCCTGCGGGTTCGAGACCTACCTGGGCAGGCGAGACCTCATCTTTGCAATAAAATCAAAAAATTAGCCGGGCATGGTAGCGTGCGCCTGTAACTCCAGCTACTTGGAAGGCTGAGGCGGAAGGATCGCCGGAGCCCAGCAGATCGAGGCTGCGGTGACCAGGAGCGGCCACTGCACTCCAGTCTGGGAGACAGAGTGAGAGTCCAACTCAAAAAAAAAAAAAAAATTAAATAAAAAATAAATAAATAAAAACATTAAAAGCCTCAATATTAAAAACAAAAAGAAAAGAAATAAGATGAGGCTTTTTGGCAAAAAAAAAAATATATATGGTACATAAACATGATGGAATATTTTGTGGCCATAAAGAAGGACAAAACTAGGGACTTTACAGTAACTTGGATGGATTTAGAGTATATAATACTGAATGATCTGTCACAGAATCAAAGAACTGAGTACCACATATTCTCAGTCATAAGTGGATCCTGAACATTTACTATAATACTGCACTAAAGTGATTGGCAGTAGCCAGAAATTTTCGTGGCAGGAAGGAGTAGTGACATAGCATCAATACGTGTACCTGATCTCTAACCAGGAGAAGTGGGCCCCAAAGGGAGGCCCAAACTTTACCTGTACAATGATCACTTTTATACCTAATTTTGACTTGTACCTCACATCTTGAAAATTAAAAAAAAAATTCTGTCAAGTCATTTAAATGAGAAAAGTATAAAAATCTATCACAGCCAAGAAGAGTTCAACTATTTTATTAAAACATTTTTTTTTCCATTCTCAATAAGATTCTGGAACAGAAAAAATAATTTAGGTAAAACAAAACAAAGCTGAATAAAGTATGATCTCCAGTTAATAATGATGCATAAATATATGTTCATTAATATAACATATGTACCATAAGAATAAATAATGTTAACAGTAGAGAAAACAATTGACGGGATATGTGGGAACTCTATCATTACAACTTTTCTGTAATTCAAAAATAATTCATAAATAAAAGTATATGTATATACTCTTATAGTAAATACATTTTTTCTTAATTTAGAGTCAAAAAGCAATATATACAAAAGTTTAGATTGAAAAATTCAAATACATCTAAACTAGTAGTATCACTTCAGAAAAAGATAGCATGAAGGGAAAAAAGCAAACCATGAATTGAGAGATAACATTAATTACATGAGGGAAGTTCCCCCCAAAATTGAATTATTTTTTGAGGGTGAGTTCCTGGTAGTGCTGGTTTCACCTCTGCTTGGTAAGTTTTCTAGGAACCCATCAGCATGGGTGTACAAGCTAGCATTGTTGTGAGAGGCTGTGTTTGGCCTCTTACCACAATGGAAATTTTTGGGAGAGTCTTTTAATGCATTTGCCCACTTTATGATGGATGATTTATATGAGCAACCTGCCCACACGGAGCTGAATGTTCAGCAGTTTTTGGCTAAAATTGGCATGACCCCTGTTCCTCATCATCCATATTCACCTGATTTTGCCCAGAGTGATTTTTTTGTTTCCCTAGATGAAAAAAGTTCTCAAAGGGATGCGTTAGACTGATGTGGAAGAGGTGAAACCAAGAATGGCAGAAGCACTAAAAGACATCAAAATAAATGAATTCAAAAACTGTTTTGAGCAGTGGAAAAAAGTCTCGATAGGCATGTTCCATCAGAGAGTACTTTGAAGGTGACTGAAGCTAAAAATGTAAGAATAAACACAATTGTTTATAAAGTCCATTTTGGGAGAGGCACTCTCATATATTACAAATAATTTGTATATTTCAAATATAATTACTTCAGTATCAGTATATCAATATGGGACAGAGGAACAATTCAATATGACATACAGTATATAATATATATATACATTATCTATATTAGTATACATAATAGGTATAATATATTAAATGTGTATATAAGTTTACATGAATTATATAGTATATATGCTTATATAGTACATACACATATGTACTATAGATATGTTTACATATAGTATATATGTATATTATATAGTACATACACATATGTACTATAGATATACTTACATATAGTATATGTACTATATATTGATGTAAATATATAATTTAACGTAAAGATATATATCTTATTGTAAACAGAATATAAATTTAATATACAACTAAACATTGATGAGAAAACACAAATGACAAGAAATATATATAATAGGTGCTTAATATTGTTAAAAATTAGGCAAATATATAACTAAAATATAATTATTCCTTTTACTGTGTACCATGCTGGCAGAAATGAATGTTCACGGAAAATCAGTTTCAGTTGAAGATGTGGAATCATTTATTTCTTGGTTAATGCTGGAGGTAATGTAGATTGGTATAACCATTTTGAAAAACAATTTTCTTTATTTTAAAATACAATTTTACATTTGTAAAATACAACATGAACTAATCAATTATTATTGAATATGCCCTGGTGAAATTTTGTCATATTTTCACAAAGAGACATTTACTAAAAAAGATTATGGCAGTATTATTCTTTAAAATACAGACACAAATCAAATGACATTTAATAGGAGAATGTACTTTTAAAGTCATAATCACAATAAAATAAAATACAGTCACTAAAAATAGTGCCAATTTTAAAAGCAAGTAATAAAAATTGCATTGAGCATAAAATCATACTCATAAGGTCCCCATATAGGTGAATTGGTTAAGATATATAGGGATAATAACTATATGTTAATAGCACTAAAGAAAGCAAACGTATGTTTAAAATTCTATAGTGTTTGCACCTGAAGACAAGGAAAACAAAAGGCTAAAAATCGGGAAATAACAGCCAGAATATGTCATGTATAGTACAGTTCTTAAGCTCATTTTTAGTAAATGTATTTCTAAACTGAGCAGCTGGATCAGGAATACTTGTTGTATTATGTTGCTTCTCTATACATTTTTTCCTCATGTATTTGTTGCTAATTTTAAAACATTGCTTAATTAAATGTAACATCAAATCTGAAGCATGTTGAATTAATAGAATTGCCATTCAAGGACTTTTTTTGTTGCAAATAATAAAATTTTTAAAAAATTTTAATAACACTTTATTTATCTTACATTCAACTAAAAGAAAACAACTAGAGGTCTTCTTAGGTCCTTTATCTGATAACCATGCCCCTACCAAGACATATATGTTCGAACGTTTTATAAAAATAAATCTGGTGCAATTCAAATTTTGAAATATTTATTTAATAAAGTAAACTTGTGAGAATAATTTTTAACCACCATAAAGAAGGAATTTTCCTAGACTATAATATTATTGTATTTATTTTCTTATTATTGAAGTCCAGAAGTTTCTTTTTATTTTTTAAATAGTCACATGTGTTTTTTATGCCTTTTTTGTGTGATTTGATTTATTAGTTATAGAATGAAAAAGTCCATTCTCATCTAGATACAAATTAAAAACACTGTATATTTTTAAAATTACTTATAATTCAATGATTTTAAAAGTATTTTTGTGCCCTGTGTTTTGAAAATATCATTTTTACACCAAAAGTTACATTTTTCAATAATAACAATGATTGAAAATGTTTTCTTCAGCGTCAAATCAGGTTGCTTTTGATAGCATGATATTACATATTATTCAACTCTCAGGATTCTGTTTGGAAGCCAATCCCTCCTTACCATCTTTCTGTACTCTCATTCTCTTCCCATGTATCCTCCGGTCAAGTTGGCACAGAACCCATTTTGTTAAACATATGACTTTGCCAGTGCATTTAACCTAATGTGTAACATTCAAGTGTTTGTGTTTTTGTCTCCACTGCATATAATTGGAAAGCAGAATATGTGTATAATTATCACTTTTTCCCATTTTCTAGAAGAGTGACTACTATATATTAGACCAATAAGTGCTTGATGCATGGAAGACAATAAAAAACTCTAGCTATAATTTATCACCAATAATTTAAATACCATGTAGTTACCTCAAACTTTGATGATGGAATTGACAATGTACTCAGACCTATTTCTCCCATACAAATCTTTATTCTGGTAACTAAAACAATAATTATCTAGTTACTTTTCCAAAGCTGAGGACTGTAAATCATCTTTGTCATTCATTTTTTTTACCCTTGTGTATCTATTTACTCTCCAAGTATTACTTATGTGATCTGTGTTTTTTTTTTTTCTGTCAAATTCACCCAACTCTCCATTTCATCATTATTATTTGATGTCAACCCACATATTTTCTGGACTTTTTAAAATCCTAGTGTCAAATCGTCCATGCTGACATCAAATTACTTTTCTAAATAATTTTTTATATCAACTTCTCTTTCAAGTACTGTTTAACATGCACAGGCCTGCATCTTTACATTACTTAACGCATTAAAGGAAACCAAGTGTTAATGTATTATCACACCTTAAATTAAAATCTACTTCGGGCAACAAAACCAAATTATTTATCTTTGTATCCCCAAGTCTTAGTACAATGACCAGGCACAAAATTTGTTTTGTATATGTTTCAGATATGAATTAACACAAAAGAAAGTCCATCAATCATAAATATACATATTTATACTTTGAATATTTTAATTCTATAATGTTCACTGATCTTCTTTAATATTTGAGGCAGTGTTTTGATAATATAGTGTACACCACAGTGAATGACACACTACACACAATGCATCTAGTGAGAGAGATATAAATAAAAATTGTTAACTTGAATTGAGTGTGAGGCAGTCTGTGATATAAGTTACAGGGGATGCTTAGGGAATATACCAAATGAATAACTAATCAGATATTTTAGTGTTATGCTAAAAAATGTAGGAATATGTGTATGGCTAGAGAATAAAATGAAACATAGAAAGTATGGAGAGTTCTTTGGTGTTCAGGTATTTTACAGCCATGTAAGCTGTGTTAAAAAGTGATTTTCAACTGTAATATCAATACAGTGATTTCAGTAGAAAAGTAGCAGCTGGACGAACATGGGTTTTTTCTAGGTGATTTTCCCAGGAAACAAGCTCTGAGATGGAGACATGTCTTCAGAAAGTTGTGGGGTATGTGAGGCAGCGAGGGAAGCAAGCTGGTGAGAAGAACATTTTTGACCACTGAGGAATGATTGTCTCTTGTTTTTTGGTAGGAAAGGGTGGAGGAAGAAGATCTGTGTGGCAATTCACAGAAATTGCTATAGCACATCCCTTGTGATGATCAGATTCACATAATATAACAAGGCATCCATCAAAACCATAAGGAACTTTAGAGCCGGAATGGGTCTTCACAGTTCTCAAACTGAGCCAAGGAGGTCAGAAGTACAAATAGCCCCATCAATTAGTAAATTGAATGTAGGATGCTTCCAGCAAGGAAGCTTAATATTGTCACTATTCTCCAAGGAGGCAGTCAACTGTCAGGAGTCAGCAGGCAATATTCCTGGCAGCAAGGAGAATAAACTCTTTGCTTCCGGAGGGGAGCTAGGGCAGAGGGGAACTTTAGCATCCACTGCAGTTAATAAGTTTTCAGTCAGGTCAGTTTCATAATGAGAAATTACAAACTGGAGCATCGAGAAATCAAATGTAGACAGTTCTTTATTGAAGTTTTAATATAAAGTAGGACAAATAAAAGTTTTTCTAGAATAATAAAAGAAAAGGTGAATAAAATTAATGAATTTCTAAGTCCACTTTTAGCTGTTAAAGTAAATGGATTAGACTGTGTAGGAATTGGCTGTGAATAGTTCAGGAAAGTAGAAACTATGGCTATCTTTTGAGGAAGCGTTGTGGTGATAATAAGTAAAGCCCTAAAGTGTAACTCTTGAAATAAAAAAAGTGATTCCAAAATTGATTTACAATTTGTTTTTAGAGTACAGTTGATTTTGAAGAACTGTATGTGCCATGGCATAAAATTTGTGCTGCTCTTGTGATTTTTGTTTCTTAAAAACTTTGGGTAATATTGTCATAAATACATAGAACCAAATATCAAATGATTGTATTGATGCATTATGTGATTTGAAAAAACAGGCAAAAAGGTTCAATAACAAGTTGTGACAGTTGAGTTACTGAAGGAAATAGAGTTGAATTCTAGCTTGATAAGGAAAGGATAGAAAGTCAGGAAAACAGGGATAAACTGAGAAAATATATAGAGTTTAAGAGACAGGGCATTAAATGAGGTTAAAAATGCAGTGGGAGCAAAATTTTATAAAATCACATATTGAACATATTTATTTTTTTATGTTGACAGTGATAATTATAACAGAGACGGCATGCAAAAATGCTTAACCAAAATTTTTAACCAAATAAAATTACCTTTATATATATA
>NW_007253074.1:515950-557900 GCF_000164805.1 Carlito syrichta
ATGAATTGTGACTAAATTAATAAATTATTCAAAATGTTGCCTGAAATTAACAAAAGTAAAACAAGAATTCTGTAACAAAACTTTTGGCAGTGTCCTAGAGCATGCCCAGGTGAGGCAACAGATAAACAGCTTTTGGATATAAATTACATTGACAAGGATTACTATTTTTATTACTACACATTTAAAAAAAAATTTACTATTCAGGGTATCATAATGTTTCATAAAAGAGTATAATTTAAGCCGGGCTTGGTGGCTCAGCCTGTAATCCCGCGCCTTTGGGAGGCTGAGGTGAGTGGATAGCCTGAGCCCGCGGGTTCGACACCCACCTGGGCAGCGAGACCTCATCTCTACAATACATCAAAAAATCAGCCGGGCGTGGTAGCACATGCCTGTGATTCCGGCTACTCAGAAGGCTGAGGCAGAAGGATCGCCGGAGCCCAGCGGGTGGAGGCTGCGGTGGCCGGGAGCGGCCACTACACTCCGGTCTGGGCGACAGAGTGAGACTCCAACTCAAAAAAAAAAAAAAAAAAAAAAGGATATTTTAGGATAATACTAACCTGAATTATAAAGGAAAATGCAAATATAACTGCAGTGTACTCTGCAATATCCATTTGATTTTTTTTCTGAAAAGATGTGAAGGATAGAAAATTTTAGGTTTATAATCTCTGAATTAATTACCATGTAAGTAGATTTAGTAGCTAAATTTGAAAAAATGAAAGGTAGATTGGATTAATTTTTAGATTAATTACTTCATAGTAGAAATATTGTTTCATCTATTGGATTCTAGAGCTGGCTGTGTCATAATCATGTTGCAGAAATCAGTACTCAGGACATTAAAGGGATATAATGGAATTGTAAAAGGAATAAATGATAAAAAATGAACAAAAATAAGGACATTATCATCTTTTAGATTCCTAGCCAATGAGTTATAATCATTACATATCCAGTTTACTCCACATTGTCAATCAGTTTTATGTTGTATAATGATAGAAAGTAATGACTTCTTTTGGAAAGTTAACATATACACAGGATATATCTCACATTTGTTACACAAATTTGAATTTACTTATAGCTTTTTCAAAATTTCATTAAGCCCCTCCATAAAATAAAATCAATAATAACTGTAATTGCTTCTCACAAAGATATTTGGACAATTTTTTCTAGGAACTTATCAGAGCTTTAACATAGATTTGATTAAAAAATCTTAGTCTTTTTTCTTTGGCTAGTCTTGTATCATCTTAACTCCAGTATAGAAAATGTATATTTCCTCCAAATTGACTGTGCTCTGTTAAAATCTATCAATATACTACATGTGCTACAAGACCAGTAAAGCTCTTTGTGGCTATGCTGAATGGGTTTATAGAATTTCTTGAGCTAATGTAAAGAAATCATAGAGTAGAATGTTACCATTAGTCATCTACTATTATGCTATTGTTAAAGGCTAAAGACCATTTCGGTTCTATAAAACAGTTATTCAGAAAAGACTTAAAAGCTTGTATTCTTTTGTAGTAAAGTCAGACTTAATGTAGAAGACACTTGAATTTAAGGTGCACATTCTTTCCCCACACCCATTACCCTTAATCCCCCTTTTCCTCTCCTAGTACAGTTTGTCTGACTGGTCTAGAAGGTCAGTCTTATCTAGCAAACCATTGCTGGTGCTGAAGAAGAAACAGCCAGCAAGACAGACTAGGTAATAATTAGGACAGTGGTCCAAGACCGACAGGAGTGTGTTTAAAAGCCTGGTGTGGGCATTGCTCACTTCTCCTTCATCTGTGAATATGAGGACACTGGACTGTTAATAAGCACAAAACAATCTCTGGGAATAGAAGATTGTTCCAATTATGTTTTAAAACCATTTAAATTTTAAAATATTTTAAATGCTGTGAATTTCCCTTCCTTCCAAATATTGCAGTGGTCTATCCCTTCCTCTAAAAAACCGTAAAAGAACGTATTGTAAATTCCAAAATGTTATCTAAAATGTCAGCATTACCAGGAAACTTTGTGTTATGTTAGTGGTCATGTATCAAAAATTGTTCATGTAAATCTTGAGTCATGCTAAAATTGCATTAGGTTTCAGACTCAGGATGGGTGAAGGGCTATGAATTTTGGACATAAATACTGGAATAAATTTGTATTGCTTTGAGTGGATGCCACCTGGTTTCTCTATAACCTGGTTATGTAAATTAAATAATCCCTTTTCTCTCAGTCTCTGCCTCTTGTCTTTAATTGGCCGCAAGGAACAGCAGCCAATTTATTGGATTGTGTCATAACACTATATTGAATTTCTCATCAACTTATCAAAAATTTGGCTCCCTCTTTCATGTCATGCTATTTTATTTGTTAGCTTATTCACTTATTTATCACAAATTTATTGAATATCTAAAATATTTGAAACACTTTATTAAGCACTTTGGAAAAAAATAGAAAATGAAGATGGATATGGTACCAAACCTTAGGAAGCTTATGCCTGGCATAAAAATAAATGGAAGTTAAAATTTCAGCAGCAATACGTGCCCCAGAAGGGAAATAGGTGATGCTACAAGGTATCACATTTAGAAATTTGACCAAATTATGGAGATTCTGGAAAAAACTGGAAGAAGAAATCAGAACATTGTGATGGTAGTACATGACTTGTACAGAGACGCAGAGGGTGCAGGTGAGATGAACTTAGGAAGTACAGGTAGTATGACATGAGATAAGAACAAAAACCAAAAGTATATGTGTACAGTAGTTGGGGAAAGGTATACCTTGCCTTACAGGCTTTGTTTTAAGATTTTATGGCTATGGAAAGAAAAATGGGAAATCACTCAATGTTTTTCAAAAAGCCTAGAAAGAATCTTCACTTTTTTAATGAATACATTGCTCTGGCTGCATATAAGAGTGGAAGAAAACCAGGAAAAATAAAAGCAATTCTGCTAAAGGATAGCTGCACTAGTCCCAACAGAATTTTTTTTTTTTTAAATTGTACTTGGACTAGGTGGAAGTATTGGAAATGAAGTGGAAGATTTTAGTAAATATTCAGGAGTTTCAGAAGACAAAATTGATGATAGACTGAGAAAACAGAGTGTTGGAAATGGAAGATTTGGGTGAGGCCTAAGATTTAAAGGGTAAAGTCATTAAAAAGAGGGCAATCTGCAAGAGCATCCTATTCAATTAAAAAGCTAGTGAGGAGCCGGGCTCGGTGGCTCAGCCTGTAATCCTGCGCTTTGGGAGGCTGAGGTGAGTGGATTGCCTGAGCTCGCGGGTTCAAGATCTGCCTGGGCAACTTGGCAGACCTCATCTCTACAGTAAACAAAAAAAAAATCAGCCGGGCATGGTAGCACGTGCCTGTAATTCCGGCTACTTGGAAGGTTGAGGCCTAAGGATCACCGGAGCCCAGCAGGTCAAGGCTGCAGTGGCCAGGAGTGGCCACTGCACTTCAGTCTGGGCGACAGAGTGAAACTCCAACTCAAAAAAAAAAAAAAAAAGCTAGTGAGGGCTGGGCTTGGTAGTTCATACCTATAATTCTAGCACTTTGGAGGCAGAAGCAAGAGGACTGCTTGAATACAGGTGTTCCAAACAAGTCTAGGCAACATAGTGAGACCTCATCTCTACAAAAAAAATTTAAAAATTACTTGATCATTGTGGCTCATACCTATAGTCCCAACTACTGAGAAGGTTGAAATGGAAGGATTAGCTGAGCCTAGAAGGTAGAGGCAGTAGTGTGTCATGATCATATCACAGTTCTACAGCCTGGATGACCGAGTAAGACCCTTACAGAAAGAAAAAGTGAAAGAGAGAGAGAAAGAGAGAGAAGAAAAAAGGAAGGAAGGAAACAAGGAAGGAAGGAAAGAAAGAAAGAAGGAAGGAAGGAAGCTAATGAGCATGACTTTCTTAAAATGTTAATTTAAGGTGCCCAAAGGATATTTAAAGGTGGGTATGAAATAATATACCTATCACAAAAACAAAGACTTGAGTATCACATGTACTCACTCATAAGCGGAACTTGAACAATTATTGTAATACTATAAGAAAAGGTTTAGCAGTAGCGGGAATCTGACAGGGAAGGGAGGGCACACCTCATCAACAAGGGTACCTGCATAATGAACATTTGCATACCTAACCATGAATTGTACCCACATCTTTAAAATAGGAAATTTTAAAAATAAAATAAAACAATATAAATGGGTCATTTTTCTTTTTCCAAGAAATTTGCCATGGCAGTTGCTTCTGCCATGAATCTTCCTTTTTCCTTTTCTTCTTCTTACTGATAAACTGTTTTAAAACAAAAAAATAATATAAATGAAATTTAAATACAAGATAGAAAATAATTATGATTATGTCAAGAAGGACATCAAAGAACAGAATTAAGATTTAGAAAGTGCTAACACTGTTGAATGGTATGGCGGATCCAGTAGGATGACAATCCATTATATTAAATGACATCATTCACACTACAAGAGTTGTTTATTGAAATGAAATGGGTAAAATCCATGCAGAATAGGTTGAAAGTGAACATATGAACATTTTATTTTCACTAACATCAATGTTTTATTACTGAAGTATCTAGTGAGAAGAAAGAATATGTGCATATGTTGTGACTAATATTATGAGCATGTGTTATGCATGTACTAGGTGTTCTACATGTCATATTCCAAAATTATAGTTACCTGGTGAGAAAATATACATACTTTGACACTACAAATGAAAAATCAAAAGCTCAAAGAAATAAATTGAAATTTCCTGTTTTGTTGTTGTTGTTTGTTTTTAACTCCTACTTAAAGAACTAGTCCATGAAATGGATTTTTTTTTTTTAATTTCAACCCTGTTTATATTTCATCTGAGTTGCATAATGTGATTTTCGGAGATATATTAAAGTACTCTTTAGGTCATTTCTTAAATAGTAACAAAAGTCTTGACATTGATCACTATAGGGTTTATGTCACATGAATCGTTCATTTACTATAAATCAGTCCAATGGAACCCTACTAAGTTAGAATTTAAATACAAATCCATTTCATATTAAATAGTTTGTCTTCAATTTTCATTTGGCCAGTCTGTTGATTAATCAAAATTCTAAACTACTGCTGATGTTCCACAAGTTTGATATTTTAACATAAATATTTTGTTTACTTATTATTATCCATCCATTTTTTATGTATATGTGTAAGCATCTATGTGTTTGTGTGTTTGTATGTGCACGTTAAGTATAGTTCAATGTCATTCTAAGAATTAAGCAACAATAAAATTCATATCATCTTCTAAACAATGGAAAATATACAATATTCCATGCATCATTAATGATTTATAAATAAAAGGTTTATAAACAAGAAAAAAAAAGAATCTCTCAGCAGTTATGAGCAAAATAGTAAAAATGTAAGACTTAAAGCACTTAAATTTCATTCATCTTAAGGTTTTGCAGCTTGACTTATTGAGCAGGGATTATGACTTTATCACTGACATATTTGTGATTTTGTATTAGAGATGGCAATAGAAGGACTAAATCATTTCTGATGACCAGTCTGGAAACATCTATTTCTAAGAGTCTCAATCCCTTATATAATCCCATTTGACAGATGCTGCTTAAGTTTAGACACTATCTTTCCATAATAACTCAGATTTTTAAAGGAACATAGATTACACAAATGTGGCAATGTAAAACTTTCTTTTTCTACTTGTAGAACAGTAACACTTAAAGACAAAATATGTTACACTTCAGATATAATCTTAGAAAACATCAAAGGAAAATAATTTCAAATTTAATATAATTTGTCATGCTTACATTGCCATTTTTAGTAACTCCTACTTAAAGAACTAGTCCATGAAATGGATTTTTTTTTTAAATTTCAACCCTGCAAACACTGTTTATATTTCATCTGAGTTGCACAGTGTGATTTTGGGAGATATATTAATGCTCTCTTTAGGTCATTTCTTAAATAGTAACAAAAGTCTTGACATTGATCATTATAGGATTTGTCACATGAATCATCGATTTACTATAAATCAGTCCAATGGAACCCAACATACAAATTCCATTGGTTCTTTTCTAAATTGTATTCTGTTCTATCTTGTATTCTTTAACCTCTTCTTAGATTACTTACCGAAAACATCATTTTATTGCATATATGAGTTCCTGTCTAATGTCAATCAGAAAACTTTTATTGGTCCACAATGGACTCTCGATAACTATTAACTTGTATCTGAAAGAATCAAATATGTTTATCACTTCCTATTACTAAATTTTGTGCTTCCAATGGCAAGATTATAAGATAACTATCAAGAAAATTATCTTACAATTTACCAGTATGAAAATTAATAATGAGCCTTCTCAGCATTTGAGGTGCAGTGTCTATCCTTGGTTCTGAATTGAGTACAGTACTGGTTTGCATTTGACTTCTGCATCATGGTTTGCATACTAATCTCACCTGATTCTCAAACAACTCTGGGATAGAAGGAAGTCAAAGTTAACTCTTTTACAGGTAGGGTAAAAGATGTTTAGAAATCTCACACTTAAATTGTGTGTGTGTGTGTGTGTATGTGTGTGTGTGTGTGTGCGCGCGCGCGCGCGCACGTGCGCTGGGTATAATTATCCTTAAAAGATGGAATTAAGATTTATAAGGAACAAGGCTGAACTAATCTGCTTTTCCAAAGAGACAAAAGATGAGCAGAAGAAACTAGTTATTTAGTTATTTTCTTATATCATTACTATATAAAATAATTTCCTTTACTACATTTTATGTGACTTTAGTATTTCTCAAAGTGTTCCTGATATTTTTCTCCAAAGGTTTCCTGGTTTCCATCACCAGATCAACTTTGAAAACTGAGTTCAGAGATCTGTCTCAGTCCCATGAAATTCTCTTTTTTATTATAAGGATGTGAGGTACAATTCAGGGTTAGATACACAAACGTTGATTATGCAGGTACCCTTGTTGATGAGGTGTGCCCCTCCCTCTCCTAGCAGTTTTCCTCAACTGCCAATTCCACTCCCCCCCACAACAGTTTCACACTAGTGCCAATCCCTTTCTTATAGTATTATAATTGTTCAATTGGTCTGCTTATGAGTGAGAACATATGGTACTCTTTGTTTCTGAGATAGATCACTGAATATGATTGACTCTAAATCCATCCAAGTTGCTGTGAAGTTCATATGTTTGTCCTTTATGGCTGCATAATATTCCATTGTGTATATGTACCACATTTTTTTTTTTTAAATCCAGTCCCGCTATGATGGCTAGCATGGTTGGTTCCATGTTTTTGCTATTGTGAATAGAGCGGCAATAAATATACTTGTGCAGGAATCTTTTTTTGTAGAATGATTTGAGTTCTTCCAGGTATATTCCCAATAGGAAATTCTTTCAGAAATCACCACAATGTCTTCCAGGTTGCACTAGTCTGCATTCCCACTAGCAGTGTGGAAGCATTCCTTTTTCTCCGCATCCTTGCCAGCATCTGTTGTTTGTTTTATTAATGATGGCCATTCTTACTGGCTTAGGTGGTATCTCACTGTGGTTTTGGTTTGCATTTCTCTGACGATGAGTGAGGTTGAACACTTTTTCATGTTTCTGTTGACTGCCCGTATATCTTCTTCTGAGAAGTGTCTATTCACGTCTTTTGCCCACTTTTTAATGGGGCTGTTTGTTTTTTTTCCCTGTCAGCACATTTGAGTTCCTTGCAGGTCCTGGATGTTAGGCCTTTGTCAGATATACAGTTGGCAAATATTTTTTTCCCATTCTGTGGGTTGTCTCCCTGCTCTCTTGTTGGTTTATTTTGCTTTACAGAAGCTCATTAGTCTGATGAGGTCCCACTTGTCTATCTTATTTCTTAAGGTATTGGCCTTTAGGGTTGTAAATAGGAATTGGCTGGCAGTTCCAATTTCCATAGGAGTGTCTCCTGCATTTTTCTAAGTTTCTTATACTTTGAGGTTTTACATTTAGATCATTGATCCATTTAGAGTTAATTTTTGTTTATGGTGATAGGTATGTGCCGTTTCAATCTTCTGCATGTGGTTAGCCAGTTTTCCCAGCACCATTTACTGAATAGGTTCTCCTCTCCTAGTGGTTGTTGTTGGAGGCTTTGTCAAAGATGAGTTGGTTGAGAAATTGAGATTTTGCTTCCAGAATCTCTATCCTGTTCCATTGGTCTATATGCTTGTTCTTGTAGCCATACCAGGCTGCTTTGATTACTGTAGCCTTATAGTAAAATTTGAAGTCTGAAAGTGTGATACCTCCTGCTTTGTTTCTTTTGCTAAGGGTTGTTTTGGCTATTCGTAGTCATTTATGTTTCCATATGAATTTCTGTATTGTCATGTCCAGGTCTGAGAAGAATAATGTTGGTAACTTAATGGGTATTGCGTTGAATTTGTAGATTGTCTTTAATAAGATGGACATTTTAACAATGTTCATTCCTCCTTATCCATGAGTATGGAATGTTTTTCCATTTGTTTGTGTCTTCTTGGATTTCTTTGAGCAGTATTTTGTAGTTCTCATTGTAAAGGTCTTTCACTTCACTACTCTGCTTAGGAAGATGTCGAGGTATTCCATTTTTCTGTGGCAATTGTGGATGGGACTGTGCTTTTTATTTGGGTCTCTGCCTGCTTGTTGTTGGTGTATAGGAATGCAACTGTCTTTTCCACATTTATTTGTACCCTGAGACTTTGCCAAAGTCCTTTGTCAGTGTAAGCAGGTTTTTGATAGATTCTCTTGGATTTTCTAGGTGTAAGATCATATCATCAGCAAACAGGGATAATTTGACTTCCTCTTTTCCTATTTGGATACCCCGATTTCCTTCTTTTGTCCAATTGCCCAGGTTGTACTTCCAACACAATGTTAAACAAGAGAGGTGGGAGTGGGCAGTCTTATCTTGTTCCAGTTTTCAGGAAAAATGTTTCCAGTTTCTGTTCATTTAGCAATATGTTAGCTGTTGGTTTATCATAAATGGAACTTACTATTTTAAGGTATGTTCCTTCTATACCTAGGTGTTTGAGGGTTTTTGTCAAGAAGGAATGCTGGGTTTTATCAAAAGTTTTTTCTGCATCTAATGAGATAATCATGTGGTTTTTGTTTTTATATCTCTTGAAGCATTTAATTACATTTATGGTATTGTGGAACCAGCCCTGCATTCTAGGAATGAAGCCTACTTGGTCATGGTGGATGATTTTGGAGATGAATTTTTGGAGCCGATTTGCCAGAATCTTGTTGAGGATTTTTGCCTCTATTTTCCTAGGGATCTTGGCCTGTAGTTCGTTTGTTTTGTTGGATCTCTTCTCGGTGTGGGCATCAGTGTAATGTTAGCCTTGTAAAATAATTTGGGGAGAATTCCATCATTCTCAATTGCCTGGGATTTCTTCAATAGGTTGGTATCAACTCCTCCCTGTGTGTATTGCAGAATTCTGCTGGAAAGCAGTGCGGACCAGGGCTTTTTTTGTAGGTAGTTTTCTTATGACAGAGTCAATTTCCTGGGGTTTTTTGGTTTATTTAGTGTCTCAATGTCTTCTTTTTTCAACCTGGAAGGTTGTGTGATTTCAGAAAGACCTCCATTTCATTTGGGTTTTCAAGTTTGTTTCCATATAGATGTACATAATAATCTCTGATAATCTTTTTATTTCTTCAGGGTCAGTTGTGATTTGATCTTTTGTATTTCTGATTGTGTTTATTTGGACTTTTTCTCTCTTTTCTTGGTCATTCTGGTTAGGGGTCCACCAATCTTGTTATATCTTTCAAAGAACCTGTTGTTGTTGTTGTTGTTGTTGATGTTTTCTGTGATATTTTCGTCTGGGCAATATGGTGAGATTTTATCTCTAAAAAAGATTTTTAAAAAATTAGCCAGGCATGGTGTCACACACCTGTAGTCCCAGCCACTTGGGATGCTGAGGCAGGAAGATCACTTGAGCCCAAGAGGTTGAAACTGTGGTGAGCAGTGATTGTGTCACTGCACTCCTGTCTGGGCAACAGAATGAGACCCTGTTTCAGAAAAAATAGTGTTCTAAAAGAGAATTTAATTGTTAAAAGATAAAATATTGATTTTCAAATGTAATATTGACAGTATATTTTAACATTGAAATTGTCTTAGAGATACTTGTTCCAAAACTGTAATAGTTAACATTTGCATTTCTCTTTAAAAATTATTTTATAGGCCATGCTTGGTGGCCCAGTCTGTAATCCCAGCAATTTGGGAGGCTGAGGTGAGTAGATTAACCGAGCCCATGGGTTAGAGACCACCCAAGGGAGATGGGTGAGACTTCGTCTCAATAATAAATCAAAAATTAGCCAGATGTTATAGTGCACACCTGTAGTTTCGGCTACTTGGAAGACTGAGGCAGGATTGCTGAAGCCCAGCAAGTTGATGCTGGGGTGACCATGACCTTGCCACTTCACTCCAGCCTGAGTGACAAAATGAGACTCCAACTAAAACAAAAAAAATATTTGATAGATATTCACACATATTTTAATATCTCCTTTGGAGAAAAGCAGTATAGCTATGGTGAGTCTATGAAAAAACTATTTTAAAAAATAGCAATTTGGTATCATATCTTATATGCTGCTTCAAAACACATCAACAGTGTGCCCCACCTACTGATCACTTTCATGAAAAGTATGCATTCGGTGACTTCTGAAAAGCAGTGAAAATGACAAACTACAGCAATGATATCAATATTTTTAACTGTCAAGATTGCATAAGAAACAACAAGAAAGCATTGGATATCTGTCTCTGAGTGTGTGAAGTGAAAACTTTTTGCTGGTATAAGCAAGATAATGTTATAGTGATATCATTAGTCATCCTGCAACTTTACCTACTATCAGTTATATATTATTTACAAGACACTGACTCAATGTTTCCATGTAGCGAGGAAATTAAATATAGAGTTTTAAAGAGAAATAGTAACCATGTAAATGGCAATGCCATGAAATGGGGTGACACCTTTGAAAATGTTAGAAAAAGCAGCAGATTTTCAGTATCCATTTTGATATAGACACTGCTTCAAGCATTAGTTAACACAATTTTTAAAATTTCAACAGTAACTTTTTAATGTAAGCATCATATTATTGGTAAATAATGGCCATATTTTTAAAAATAAAAAACATTATTAAGTGAATTTTGATTCCTTGAAAATTCAGAAAAATTCTACCATTGTATCCTCACCTTCACCGAAAAAGTAAAAGTGAAAAATCTCTGAATTTTGAACAAAGTGCCTATTAAGTCATATGTTTCTATAGTTTTGATACATCTCTTTAAAAAGTTAGGTGGGTACAGATATGAATTTTTCTAAGATTTCAGATAATCTTCATATTAGCCATAAAACATTTCCCAAATGTGTGTTTTGTTTTGTTTCTGACTTCTCTTGAAGTTCCCAATTGTAAGAATATGGGAGCTCTATCAAACTATCATTTCAATGTAGGTAGTAAAATAACCTATAGTTTTAGAGTAACAAAGTTGAATAATTTCAGTAAAGGAATAAGAAAGAAGCTAAATGAAAGAAGATGGGCTCTTGATTTCTAGCAAAAGGAACAAATACATAATTAACAAGTGAGTTGGTGCTAAATCTTGTCTAAGAGCTAGGATTATCTCCCAATAAAACTAAGGAGAACAGAATATTTTCACACAAGATTTACTTTAAGCTATATACATTTATTTGGCAGTTTGGGTTTTTTTAAATGCATGTTATATTTATAGTAGACTTTTAGAAAATTCTCAGATGTCTCAAGACATATTAAATTAGATTTTTTCTGATATGATTCTTTCTTGAATTATTTTATTCAGAATTATTCTGAGGTTTAATTTTTTTGGCATAATTCTCTAATTATGTGGATTTGTAAATTTAATTTAAATTTAATATTAGTTCCTTTATTAACGGACATTTGATAGCAGAGAAGAACTTTATATGTTCTAGAAAAGTACTTTGTCAGACATTATCTACAAATATTTTGTTCCAGTGTGTAGCTCATGTCTTATTCTACCAACAGAATCTTTCACAGAGCAAAAATTATTGCGATTATTATTATTATTATTTTGGCTGGATGCTGTGGCTCACGCCTATAATGGCTTATGGAGGTAAAGGTAGGATGATCACTTGAAGCCAGGTATTTCAGACCAGCCTGGGCAATGCAGGGAAACTGTGTCTATACAAATGATAATAATAATAATTAGCTCAGCATGGTGGTGTGCACCTAAGTCTTAGCTGATCCGGAGGCTGAGGTGGGAGGATTGCTTGAGTCTAATAGTGCTTGGCTACAGTGAGCTATGATAATACTACTGCACAGCATTCCGGGTGACAGAGTGAGACCTTGTCCCCAAAAATAAATAAATAATAAATTTAGTTAAAAAAAAAAAAAAACAAGCCAGGCTCGGTGGCTCAGCCTGTAATCCCATGCCTTTGAGAGGCTGAGGTGAGTGGATTGCCTGAGCCCGCAGGTTCGAGACTCGCCAGGGCAGGCGAGACCTCAAATCTACAATAAAATAAAATAAAATAAAATTAGCCGGGCGTGGTAGCACGCGCCTGTAATTCTGGCTACTTGGAAGGCTGAGGCGGAAGGATCACTGGAGCCCAGCAGGTGGAGGCTGCGGTGGCCGGGAGCGGCCACTGCACTCCAGTCTGGGCGACAGAATGAGACTCCAACTCAAAAAAAAGAAAAAAAACAAACAAAAACCTGATTGACACTTGAAAAGTATTGTGTATTGTGTTAAAGGTGTATTGGGAAAAAATTAACTTCATTACTATGCAATGACTGTCAATTCATTAACACAAAATGTCTCTCTATTTTAGATCCTTGATTTTTTTATCAGTACTTTGTAGTTTTTATTATATAGATGTTGCACATTGCTTTCCAGTTTCATATCTAAGTATTTAATTTGTGTTGGGACTAATATAAATGCTATTTTTAATTGATATTTCCAACTGTACATTGTTAGCAGATAGAAAAAAATGAATTTTGTCTGTTGACTATATTGCAAACTTGGTAAATTCATTTATTAGGTCTGCAGACTTTTCTTTTGGGCTTTCTACATAGACAGTTATGTTGTCTATAATACAGACTGTTTTATTACTTCTTTTAAAATCTAAAATACTTTTTATTTCTTTTTATTGCCGTATTGCACTGACTAGAATTTTCAGTAAAGTACCTAAAGATGGAGGATTTAATGTTAATAAGGGATATTTTGATAGTTTTAGAAAGAAGTGTGACTTTTAAAAAACTTCCAAGATAATAGAAGAGGTAGCTTCTGCCAACTAAGAAGCAGCAGACATGTGTCCATACACCATTAAGGAAATCACTGAGGGCCAGGTGCAGTGGTTCACGCTTGAAATCTCAGTACTTTTAGAGGCTGAGGCAAGAGGTCTGCTTGAGCCCGGGAGTTTGAGACCAGCCTGGGGTGCATAGTGCCTGTAGTCTCAGCTACTCAGGAGGCTGAGATAGAAGGATAACCTGAGCTCAGAAGGTCAAGGCTGCAGTGAGCAGTGATTGTGCCACTGCACCCCAGCCTGGGCAACAGAGTGAGCCTCTGACAAAAAAATAAAGAAAAAAGAAGGAAGGAAAGAAGGAGGGAAGGAAGGAAGGAGGGAGTAAGAAAAGAGAAAAAAAAAATCCCTGAGGAGATAGACTATTTGCCAGAACAATCTGTTTTTTTTGTTTGTTTTTTTTTTCTTTTTTAAATAATAAAATCCCTGAGAAGATAGACTATCTGCCAGAACAATGTTTGTTTTTTATTTCTTTTTTGGCGGGTGAAGGAGGTCTCACTGTCTCTATTACCCTGGTTGGAGTGCAGAGGCATGATCATGGCTCACTACAATCTCTACTTCCTGGGCTCAAGCAATTCTTCTGTCTTAGCCTCCCAAGTAGCTGGGGCTACCCATGCCCAGCCCTGAACAGGTTTTTAATGCAGACAAGAGTGGCCTATTCTCGGGGTGGAGGGGAATGCCACAAGACACATGTATTAACAAGGAAGAGAAGTGAACACCAGGGTTTAAGGCAGAAAAGGTAAATCTACTACTGTTTCAAACAAATGTAGTTAGGCTTATGACCAGACCACCTTTATCTGTAAAGCTGCTAACCCCCAAGACTTGAAGGGAAAAAATAAACACCAGATGCTATTTTTTTATTGTACAACAAGAAGGCCTGGATGTTGATTGCCACTTTTCTGGATTGATTCCATTGATGTTTTGTCCCTAGAGTCAGGATATATCTTTCCACTAAGGGACTGCCACTTAATGTTCTTTCCATATTGGGCAATGTTCCCTGGCCACCCAGAATTCCGTGAGTTCAACATTAAACACATCGAAGTGGTCTATTTGTCCCCAGACACAATGTCTGTAAGTCAGCCTTTAGCGCAAAGGGTCATGTGGACCTTTAAGACTCATTATACATGATACTCAAGAAAACATGATGAAATTCTGGAAGGATTATACCAATAAATATGTCATCGTTGTTATAGAAAAATCTATGAATGCCATCAAGCCCAAAACAATAAATTCCTGTTGGAGAAATCTGTGTCCAGTTGTTGTAAATGACTTCACTAGATTTATGACAGTCAATAAAAAAAAATCCTGCAAGAAATTACAATTATGGCAAAAAGAGGGTGATTAAGGGTTTCAAGATATGAATCACAGAGAAATTAAAAACTAACTGACACCACACAAAGAAATGAGCAGAAAATGACTTGGTGAAGATGAGTGCTTTTCTTTTATGTTCTTTTCTTTTGAGTCGGAGTCTCACTCTGTGGCCCAGACGGGAGCGCAGGGGCCGCTCCCGGCCTCCGCAGCCTCGACCCGCTGGGCCCCGGCCATCCTTCCGCCTCAGCCTTCCCAGGAGCCGGAATTACAGGCCTGCGCTACCACGCCCGGCTGATTTTTGGATGTATGGTAGAGATGAGGTCTCGCCTGCCCAGGCGGGTCTCGAACCCGCGGGCTCAGGCCATCCACTCCCTTCAGCCTCCCAAAGGCGCGGGATGACAGGCTGAGCCACCGAGCCCGGCTAACGAGTGCTTTTCAACCAGTGCCAGAGCACAAGGCAGACGTAGAAGAGGCAATGCCAGACAACAAGCTGACATCGCCAATCCGGCAGCAGAGCGTGGTCTTCGAGTCTACTTTCCGCTGTTCATATGACTGTTCCCGACATGAGCGCCGAAGCTAAAGAAAATGGGGACGGATCGGTATCAACCTTTTTAGAGCAACGAAAAAGCCCGAAGAAGTCAGATCTGACAACGAACTTCCGTCAAGCCACTCCAGGTGAGCCTGCCTCTCCCGTCTCCCCTTCCACAACCGCCACCTCTTTTCCCTTTGGCAATCCCAAGGCAGCAAGATCAGCCCGTCCTCCTCCTCCTCCTCCTCCTCCTCCGTCTATTCAGTGGGACACAATGACCAGGACAAAGAGCTTTATACAGATTCACTTCCACCTTAGAGTACATATATTTTCTCTTCTTTACGAGTTGAATAACACGATCTTTTCGCTTGCTGACTTTGTCCTAACGATACAGTAGTGCCATGCTGTCCCCAAGCAGCACAGAATATGTTTATCAGACAAAACCTGGGCGAATTAGCTACACACGTTACCGGTAAGCCTTCCGGTCAGTGGTCGGGATACGGCTCTTCACCCGGCGGCCCGACGAGCTGTGCCTGGTAGTGCCCGGAGCTGCCGTGTCAGCCCAGGATCCACCAGCGGCCGGCAAGTGACGGCGCGCAGACGGGAACGCCACGGCGCCCGAGAGATCGGGGGCTGCCCGCCGCCCTGGGGCCCCCTGAGAGTGTTGCAGCGCCCTGAGTTCGCTGGACCGGCAAGCCAGGCCCCCAGAAGCGTTGGCTCTCTCAACCGGCAGCCAAGTCCCAAGAAGTGTTGCAGCTCTGCTCTAGAAAGAAGTGTGACTTTTAAAAAACTGCCAAGATAGCAGACGAGGTGACTTCCGTCCACCTAAGCAGCAGCAGACATGGTGCCCTACACGGTGAAGGAAATCGCTGAGGGCCGGGTGCAGGGGTTCAGGCCCATCATCTCTGCACCTTCAGAGGCTGGGGCAAGAGGACTGCGGGAGCCCGGGAGTCCGACAGGAGCCTGGGCCTGTGGTCCCAGCTACTCAGGAGGCTGAGGCAGAAGGACAGCCTGAGCCCCGACAGTCGGGTTGGCTTCCTAGTCGGGTTCACTGTCAGCTCTGCTCTGCGGGCAGCTCCAGCATCGGTTTCACTCGCAACGGCCATCCAGCAGCAGCGGCATCGTCAGTTTCACTTCCCGCTCTGCCAGGCTCCGCCCCCTCCTGCCCCCACTGGCCCAGCTCTCTGGGTCTAGGTTCTTGACTCGTGCCTAAAAAGAATAAGAGGCTCAGACAACGGGAAGATGAAAACGTTGGAATTTATGAAGTGAACAGGAGAGCTCCCAGCAGCAAAAAAAAAAAAAAAAAAAAAAGATCCAGAAAGGTTGCCAGTCTGGGGCCCAGACCAGGGCTTTTCATAGATGTAGAAGCCAACTGATTGGCTAGCATTAGCAGTGAGCTGATTAGTTGGCACTAGCTGAACCGATTGGTTAGTTACTAAGCATCAATCAGCAAGAGGTAGAGACCCAGCAGTGAGCTGATAGTTTGGTGCTTAGTACCAATGAGGTGGAGGTATCCTGGTGTGCTTTTGAATTCTAGTCCAGGCAGTCATGAGTGTTTTTGCTCTAGTCTGAGCGGCTTGTAAGAAGCTTATTACTGGAACCCTCCCTATCTGTCTATTGTATTTTCTGTCTCCTCTCTCAGTGGATTGTTAGTAAAGTTTTTGGGGCGTCAAAACTTATATGCAGATTTTCAATTGTCTGGGAATTGATACACCTAACCTCTGTGTTATTCACGGTCAACTGTGTACATTTTTTTTCTCTTTCTTTTTTCTTCATGTTCAAGTTTCCTTCTGGTGTCATGTCTCTTATGTATGAAGAGCTTCCCGGAGTCATTCTTTAAAAGAGATCTGCTTGCTAAAGATTCTCTGAGTTTTCTTTCAGCAGATAATGTTTTCATTAACTCCATTCCTGAAAAATACTTTTTTTGCTTGATATACAACTATGGATTGAGAGTTTGTTTTTTGGGTTTTTGTTGTTGTTGTTTCTTCTTCTTTCGGGACTTTAAAAACATTCTGCCATTTCTTTTTGGCCTACATACTTTCTAATGAACAGTTCACAGCAATTCAAATCGTTGATCCCCTACCGCTAATACGTATGTTTTCTTTGACTGTTTTAAAGATGGCTTTAAACTTAAGTTTTTTATCAGTGTATGCAGTGTCTGCATAAATAGTTTTGGGGTTTTTCTTGTTTGGGGTCCCTCAATTTCTTGAGTAAGTAGAATTATACCTTTCACCAAATTTAGAAATATTTCCTCCTATTTATTTTTTTCTCAGTTTTATATATTTGTTTTTCCTCTTTTTCTGGGACTCTAATGACATAAATTTTACAATATTGGTATTGTATTTTGTCTGTGTTGTTAAATTGAATGATTTTTGTGAGTTTATCTTCAAGTTCACTCTTTCCTTTCTCTGATATCTCCTTTCTGCTACTGAGTTCATTCAATGGGTTTTTTTTAAATTTTAGTTATTGTATTTTTTAGTTAGAAAGTTTTCATTTGTTACTTCTTTATATCTTTTATTTCTATACTGATATTCTCTACTTCAACACTTGTTTTCAGAATTGCTTAATCGAACATTTTTATAAAAGCTGCTTTAAAGTCTGTGTAGGATAATGTCAACATCTGTGTCTTTTTATTGTCATCTGTTGTCTTTTCCCATGCAAGCTGAGATCTGCATGGTCCTCTGTATGCTTAGAACATTTTAATTGCATTATGAGCATTTGAAATATCACCTAATGGGACTGGGTTCTTTTTTAGTTGTATAATTAATAATGTTGACATGTTTGTTTTATCAGGCACTTGACCTTGTTGGTTTCAATACACATCAGTGAGAGGTGGTTTCAGTGTGAATTCAGTTTGCAAACTGTGCTGTTATTCTCTTCCACCTGGTGTGCTGTGTGGTGATGCCACCTCGGTATGGAGGTCTATCCATTACTTCAGTGTTCCGTCTTTTATATTCTAATTAGGGACATAGTCATACATGGGCAGGTTGCCTTGAATCAAGGGATTCATAAACAGCCTTGCTTTTTCTGCTATTTCTGTAGTACTTTTTGGTGGGCTGAGGGCTAACCTTTTAGATTCGAGATACTAAAACCCTCACTTCTCTGACTGCATCATAAATCTGGAAAACAAAGAGAAAGTAAAAAAAAAAAAAAAAACAAGTGTTTAACCCCACTTTCTTGAGCCACAGCTTCATCTAATAGAGGTAACTTCAACGCCTTTAGAATTTCTGCCTCAGCAGTTGACCATTTTTGTTGCGACCCTTATTCCCAGCATAATGTTGCCTGGGACATGAAATATAAGTGAGAGGAAAGGGGGAAATTTTCTTCACTTTTTTGAATTTAAGAGTTTCCTTTTCTACTCCTCAAGCCAGAACTGGAGAATTTCCCTTTGATCTCTCTCTCTCTCTGTCTGTACCACAGTGCTCACTTCTCAGTTCCAAGTTAGTGAACACACACACACACACACACACACACACACACACACACACACAACGCACACACACACACATTAAATCCACTATCATCTCTTTAGTACTTTGAATTTAGATGCTTTTCCCCAACCTGGCTATTGATATTTATGTTAGAGATCTGAAATACCTGTTCCACATATTTTATCTAGGTTCTATAAGTGCAGTACGAGAGAAATATTGGTGTGTGTTTGCTTTATTTTGCCCAGAATAGAAATTATTAGTTCAATCATTCTTTAAGTCTGTTAACAAATTGTTATGAGGCTAGGCACAGTGACTCACACCTGTAATCCCAGGACTTTGGGAGGCTGAGGCGAGGGGATTGCCTGAGCACAGGAGTTTGAGTCCATTCTGGTCAACATGAAACCTCATCTCTACAATAAGATGAAAAAATTTCCCAGGTGTGGTGATGCACATCTATAGTTGGCACTACTTGGAAGGATGAGGCAGCAGGATCTCCTGAACCCAGAGGTCAAGGCTGCATAGCTGTGATTGTACCCCCTATACTCAAGCCAGGATGACAGAGTGATACTCCGGGAAAAAAAAAAAAAAAAGAAGAAGAAAAGAAAAAAGTTTTAGGAAATTGTATCTGTATGTTTGAAATTAATGTAATTCCTCTAAACCACACAGACAAAACTTCCTGATCTTGAATACTATTTCAGATGATAACTACAAAAGACACAGGAGGCTTTTGTCACCAAATTATAAATTTCTCCCAGAAGCTTTACAACTGTTATCAACTTTAGTTTCTCATTGTTACACTTCTCATTGCAATAGATGATCTAGCTTAATGAGAGATAAAATTCCGCAGATGTGAATTCTGTTTTACCTTTCTCTTGAGTTGTCTTTGTTTTCTTCTATATTTCCATCTCTTCCAGAAGATGTCTAGGCTTTTGATTTCTTCTTTAGTGCTTATCATTAGACTTCCAATTTGTGATTCCTACCACTCCACCATATCTTCCTCATTATTCATATGTATTTAGGTTTCTCATTATCTATCCATAATTTATCTATCTATTTATAGGTGGAGATATAGGGAGATTCACACACAATTTCTAAATCTCCAACTCATTTAGCTAATATTCTACGCAGAGAATTCTAATATAATTTTCAATTATTCAACTATCTCAGCTGTTACATTCCTATTAGGAAGTTTTCTAATCTTGATGTTCAGCCTCCAGTTTCTATGTCATTAAATTAAAATTAGCCAATGTTAACTTAAACATTTTTGAATTTTATTCTTTTTTCTGTTAATTGTTTTTGATTTTACGTTTTATTTTGTTTCCTTTTGCCTCTTGAACAGAAGTTTCTCAAATCACGCATTTTACATCACTTATCACATAAATGTCATTCTCAAAGGAAGATAAATTCTTAGTGGTGTTTAATATGTTCCCTGTTACTGCCCTTAAACCTCTTCTGAGTAAAATCTTCTTAAAATATTTATATTGTTTTGACTCCTACTAATTTATCATTTAAGAAGTTCCTTTATGTACAAAGTTATGCTGCAATCTATGAGATACCACTTTTTTCTAACTTTAAAAATAAAACCAAGTGTATAGTTTTCTTTCTTTTTTTTTTTTTTTTTTTTTTTTGTTGGAGTCTCACTCGGTCGCCCAGACTGGAGTGCAGTGGCCGCTGCCGGCCACCGCAGCCTCGCCTGCTGGGCTCCAGCGATCCTTCTGCCTCAGCCTTCCCAGTAGCCGGAATTACAGGCATGCGCCACCACGCCCAGCTGATTTTTTGATTTATTGTAGAGATGAGGTCTCGCTGCCCAGGCGGGTCTCAAACCCGCGGGCTCAGGCAATCCACTCACCTCAGCCTCCCAAAGGCGTGGGATTACAGGCTGAGCCAGCGAGCCCGGCTGTATAGTTTTCTTATAACTGTACATTTTAAAGAAATTTTTTTCTTTTTTCTTAGTTGAAGCCAAATCTGCATTTTATAACATACTCTACTCCCTCTTCTCCGTCTAATCCTAAAGTTTTGTCTAGCCCTTTGATTAATTTCTTTGTTTTATATGAGAAATATTCATTAAAATATTCTTATAGTATGTTTAATCCATCACATTTTAGGCCTGAATTTGTAATTAGCCTTCACACTATATTTTCTATGACATGCAAAAATAAACATGCAGTAATTAGAAATAGGTAGTTCAATTATAAAATGAATTGTATCAGACAGATTTTGAAGGAAATACAAAAGCTCAAATAGTTTCTTCATATTTTGTTGTTGTAAATATTGTTATCAAAAATTATTTAGCTTACTATTACTTTTATTAAAAAAACCCTACTGTTCTTCTGTTGAAATTTATCTCTTTAAACTATGTGAGATGAAAACTGCAATATTTGCATTTTTGTAAATCTGGTTAGAATCAGCACATTAATTTTGCTAGTTTTGCTGGCTGTGCATAATTTTTGTCCCACTATTAATTTTTGTAAGTATATGCAATGAGATTGCTCTTTGCTTGGTTTTTAAAACTATGTTTATTTGGTATATATTCTAAAAAAGATGCAAAATGAAAGATGCGATCTTTAAAAAGAAACAGAAATATGAGTTAAAATAAAAAGATTGGGAACTTATATATGAAGACCTTACCTTAATCTTGAAGGTAATAAAAGTAATACAATATGAAACAATTAAAAAGATACATCAATAATTAAATGTTCAAACAAAAAAAATGAAGATTGCAGAGCTTATGCTTACTGCTGTAGCCCTATTCTGAGAAAAATAGCAGGTACATTATAGGTGATTAATAAATATTTGCTTAATGAAAAAAAAGTGTGAGCATGGTTTATGAAAATAATATATATTTTACATATAACAATAAAAATTCGAGTTAAAGCCTAAAAAGTATCAGGATATTCATAAACACTTTAAAAATGAACATAGTAAATATTATTTAATCATAGAATAGCTAAAGAACAAAATGTTTGAGTTCAGAAGGTTATTCATAATTTAAAGTTGTTTTCTCTTCTGTTCAAAAATACTTCAATTTTAATTTTTTTCAACTTAATTCTGAGTTGAATGTAATAAACAAATAATTCCAAACCTGAGCTTTTTTTAGTGATGAGTGTAAGCAGATTTTTGATGTTAGCAAAGATGCACTGTGTTTAACAAACAAGAGCAAACATTGAATCTTTAAATGCTATACTTGGCTGGCAAGTGAAATTGGTTCTCTGGACTATATTGAAATCAATATTTTCAGAAATGTGTTCAGGAGAAAGCATAAAATATTTTAATGTATATGCAATATAAACTTTCTCTACACAATCTATGGACATAATTAATGTTAAAAAATGATAAGCAATGAAGACTGAAGAGCATTTACAGAATTAAAACAATGTAAATAATGAAAATCCCAAAAGGACACGTGATTGGGGAAACACATCTATTTCTTAATAAAGTTGAATTTATTGATAAAGAAAGATGAGAAATTGATTGACAAGAAAAGAACCAAAACCCTGTATTAATCCCTAGAATTCACAGAATGATAGAAAGACATCTATGTTGACTTGTCAAAAGCAGCACTGACAAGAGTAATAGCATTTTTAAGCATTTTCTACTACAGGTTCTTACATAAATCACCCAAATACTGCAAGTTAACAGCACAATGATAATACCTCATACTCAGCACACCTATAATATAAATAAATAATTATGTTCTTAATATTTTGAATATGTGGCAAAAATCTTAGTTGAAAATTGTTTTTCTAATGCCTTAACATGCAAATGCTTTTTTTCCCAATCCTGTATCAACAGAAATGTTCTAATTTTCTTAGTGATTGCTTATTATTTGATGAATTTTGCCAATAAATTTTCATTGTAAGGTTTAGATGACTTATAACCCTATACATTAAAAATATATATATATATATTATATTGTTCAGTCTCAGTATATGGGGAAAACATTAAGTAGAATTTTAAGTTGTTGCAATATTTGAAAGAGTACCTGATTTAAAGGGAGTATCTTAATTTTTAGTTTCCACATTATTATTTATAGTTCTACAAAACTCTGATAATTAATCAAAAAACTAATCAGTCTTTTAATTACTTTGCCTTTGTTTAGTGTTTCTGTAAAGGAATACCTGAGGTTGGGTAATTTACAAAGAAAACAGAATTTTTGTCTCATGATTCTGCTGACTGGAAGACTGGGCACATGGTGAGGGCCTCAGGTTGCTACCACTCATGGCAGTAGGTAAAGGAGAGCTGTCATGCACAGAGATCACGTGGTGAGAGAGGACATAGGGGACGGGGGGTGGGGGCGGTATCAGGTTCTTTTTAACAACCAGCTCTTGCAGGAACTAATAGAGTGAGAATTCACACATTATGCAAAGAAGACACCAAGTCATTCATGAAGGTCCATCTCCATGACTCAAACATCTGCCATTAAGTCCTACCTCCAACACTGAAGATCAGATTTTAACATAAAGTTTGAAGGACAAACATCCAAACTATTGAAATTTCCATTGAAAAACCATGATTTTCAAAGCCTAAAAAACTTTTCAACCACATTTTTACTGATTGTGTTTTTAGTACCCACAAAATTTTAGGTTTCTTACTCTAGATTAAAAAGTATTTTTATAGATTCATTTTCATTAACAGTAAATACTTTTTATTTTTCTTGCATATTATTCTAATTCTCTCTTACTAAGAAGTGTGTGAAAACTACATTTTTATAACTGTATTTTCCGTTTCTTCAAATGGCAATTTGATGAATACTGCATGAAATCACTAGACTATTTTTCATTCAACTGGAAAAAAAAAAGTCAGTTGTGTCCAAGATGCTCTGATGGTTTTTCAAAGTTTAAATACATGTATTTAAACATCTAATTCTTTCTTTCTCTATCTATCTATCTACCTACCTACCTACCTACCTATCTATTGTCTATCTTATGTACTTTTGACTCTGAACAACCCAGTGGTTAGAGGTATCAACCAGCACATAGCCAAAAATCTCTGTATAACTTTTGACCCCTAAAAAGCTTAACGACAAAATGCTATTGACTATAAGCATAATATAAACAGTGGATTAACATATATTGCTTTTTATATGTATTATATACCATATTCTTATAGTAAAGAGAAAAAACGTCATTAAGAAAATAATAGAAAATATATCTACTATTTATTAAATGGAAATGGATCATCTTAAATGTCTTTATCCTTATCTTCACATTGAGTAGGAAAAGGAAGGTTTGATCTTTCTGTTTCAAGGGTGGCAAAGGCATAAGAAAATCCATTTATAAGTGGATCTATGCAATTCAAGCTAATGTTTTTCAAGAGGCAAGGGTATATTTTATATATATATTTTGCATATATAAATTTTATATATATAAGTGTGCATATATATGTACTTCTAGACTTTTTTCCTGGCATAGAATCTAACTGGAATTTTATTTAGTAAACAGCTATATTCTGTGTCAGAAAGTATTTACACTTGACTAGAAACACAAAACTATTATGGCTAATCATATGGCCACATACAGAATACGGTAGGCCCTTTATTTCTCATTCAGCCAATGTTTGATGTATTTGTTCAAAGCAATACTCTATGTTTAAAATTTATCTACTTTATTGCAATATATAATATCATTCATAGTGTCTATCTCTTTAAGAATTGCATTGCAATATCATGTGCCATATTCCTACCTTTAGATTTTCTTTGTACTAATATCACTATTACTCTCTTGTGATCATCATGGCACAATGGAAGCCAGAGAAGTCTTGGAAAAGTTATTTAACCCACTTGAATCTCACAAGTATAGTGATACAAAATTTTCTGAATTATTTTAAATATGAATTAATTTAACTAGAATAAACCATTCAATATAATTCCTAGTATATAGTAAAGATTAACATATATCAATTTTATTTTTAGCATTTCACTATAGTTAATGGAGAATTCTACTCTATGAATTAAGATATGTAAAATACATTCAGAAGATAGTAACTACCGGTGTAATGAAGAAATTGATAAAATCAAGAATAACAATATGAGAAAAATATATATGAACAAAAAAGCATATGAGTTAATTTCTTATACATAATTGTTTTGTTTCAAAAGGCATTTACTGCAATCAGTTATAAGCAAAAGAGTTAAACTATTGAGTTCTATGATAAATCACGCAGGAGTTAATTAGAAGGTTTAATATACATCATGCATAGATCACTTGTATTTAAAGAGTGAGCATTTTATAGCATATTATGCTATACTGATTTATATTATATTTTCTGTTATAAGAATAAATAAGCATTAGGCTATTATAGTACATTTTTATGATTGATACGTTAACATTATCTTTCAATTGAAATTGCTGTGATGCTCATTATACTGCAGAACTACTGGTTGTTGGTAATAGTTAATAATATATCAGATAATGGATATTATTAGTCAAGGAAAATAACCCTGAAAAATAAAATATATCTTATACTCAAAAACACTAATCTTTAAATATAAAATCTATCCAATATATGTCAATTTTGAATACAGTATTTTTAAAACCATAATTATGAACTGACTTCAACAGATAAAATTATTGTACGGAATATTTTATTTTAGTTATGCATTGTCTCTTGACATAAAGACTTAATACTTAGTAGACAGAAAATATTTTAATGAAGATGTTACATTTTTTCCTTGTAACTAATATAAGAATGGAACAAAATAAAAAATAGGAAATAAAGAAAAACTTCTATTCTTTGGTTTCTTTTAAAATTTCTTTTAAAAGAAATTTTAAAAGCATAATTTTTACAAGTATTAAAATTCCCTTTATGTTGTGACTTACAGGTAATTTTATACTATAGTGTTACTCAAACATGGCTCATTCTTCCTTATTTTATAGGAACTACAAGCAATTATCAATATTAAGTTGTTACTTGAAGAGTTACACTCCACAAAAGATTTTCCAGCACAGTGATAAGAATGTCAAGTTATATACTTTTCCTAGTAAAATAAAAACTGAAGTTTAATAAGGGACGTTGTTTATGAAAATATGTACAAGAACATATGAGGTCTTGAAAAATAACAAGTGATATATATTTTTCCAGCAACATATATATATATATATATATTTTGAGTTGGAGGTTCACTCTGTCACCCGGACTGGAGTGCAGTGGCTGCTCCCAGCCACCACAGCCTCGACCTGCTAGGCTCCAGCGATCCTAGCAGCGATCCCGCCTCAGCCTTCCAAGTAGCTGGAACTACAAGCATGTGCTACCACATCCGGCTAATTTTTTTGATTCATTGTAGAGATGAGGTCTCACCAAGTTACTCAGGTGGGTCTCGAACATGCGGGCTCAGCCTATCCACTCACTTCAGCCTCCCAAGGTGCGGGATTACAGGCTGAGCCACCGAGCCCGGCTTCCCAGCAATATTAATGATGTTGATGCCATTTAAATAAGAAATAGGTTTTGTAACTATAAATCCAGAGTATCAGCTGGAGGATATAGATGAAAAACACAATACAACCAAGATAGACAAGAAATGGACAAGAAACTGAAAAAACTCTTACCAATCATACACACATGCACATTCACCCACACACATACACACACACACACACACACACACACACACACACACATCATAATCTCTCACAAGGGTCTATTTCACATGAAGGTCGATTTAAAACCTATGGGGGAAAAACTGAAATCTTTATGTAGATGGTATATGCATTATTTAATCAGCTTAAAGATATTTAAAAATTACTATTTTTAGATAGTAATTTTTATCCTATCCATTATTATCTATAATCTGTTTTTACTTTATATTTGTATTTAAGTACATCTTTTATGGAAAAATGTATAGAGGATGAATATAAACATAAAATCGATCACAACAGTTTTCATAACTTCTTATCATTAAGCAGGGAAATTTTTATTTTATTTTATTTTATTTTCTTGAGACTTGGTTTCACTCTTGCCCAGGCTGGAGTGCAGTGGCACAATCATGGCTCACCACAGCTTCGACTTTCTAGACTCAGACAATCCTTCTACCTCAGCATCCTGGGTATCTGGGACTAACAGTTGCATGCCACAAAACACGGCTAATTTGTATGACTTTTTTGTAGAGATGAAGTCTCACTATGTTGCCTAGGCTGGTCTTGGATTCCTGAGCTCAAGTGATCCTTCTGCCTCAGTCTCCCAAAGTGCTGGTATTACAGGCATGAGCCACTGCACCTACCTGGAATTTGGTAATTTTGAGATTATGAGCAAACCCCTCAGGTCCCCTCCCACTATGGGAGCTTTTCTGTCCTCTCAATAAATCCTGCTTTCAAAAAAAAAAAAAGGAAAGAAAGATTACATTTGCATTTTTATATATGTACATGCTGACTTTTCTATATGTGTATTATACTTTAGAAAAAAGTTTAAGATATATTAAGTTGAAAGTCTATTATTACTTAGAATTATTGTATGTATTATTGAAACACATTTGATATATTTCTCATATTTTATTTTCTCATAAAATCATGTATAGCTAGTGAGAAGATCAATATCTCATTTCTTTAATTTATTCCAATGGTTAATGTCAAATAACCATGTAAATTCTCCACATGCTTCAATGCATTTTTAGATTTAATTTTTTGAATATAAGTTATGTCTTCTTTTTGGCAATTATAGGAATTCAACTGTATTAGTCATTGGGAAAATATAAATCAAAATCACAATAGCACAACATTTTATCTACCAAAATGGCTGTAGTTAATACATGTACAACTTGGCACTTTGCAAATGTTTTATAACTTGGTGTAGTGATCCTTTACTGCTGATCTAGTTTGCTTCTTTATTGTATCAGTAACAGGTAGAGTCCTGTTGTTTATATTTCAGATGGTGGAAAATGGTTTCCCATAGCATCTTCTGTAAAAATGTTTGCTTCTCCCTTCGTGTACGCTGTTATGCTAGCAGTGAACACATTTTTCTTTTTGATGAAATGTACTAATTTTGATATTAGCATATCACACTTATTGCAAAGTACAAGCTCTTAAAATGATTTTATGTTTATATTTAAAATTAAAGTAAACATTAATTTCCCAGTGTTTCATTTCCCAAGTGCTGAAATGTTTTATTAATGTAGTTTCAATACGAAGTGTTAAACTAAGGCAGACTCTTACATTTACAAATTCAACAAAGAATAAAACAAAGACACAAATTTTCAGGAGTTGGATGCAGGTGATTTCTGTTACTTGTTCTTTTTGAATATGAAAGTTACAGTGCAGAAAATTATTATATTTGTAGCTTGTGTTTATCATTCTTCCATTATGTCGAAATATGCCTTACACAAACAGTATTCATATAAAAAAGAGACAATAATTAAAATTTTCTAAGTTAAATTTTCTTTTGCTGATTAAAATATCAACAAAATTCTGCTCACATAGTTGAATTTATGGATTTTAGTATAAAACAAAAGCACTAAGTGCCAATATTGGATAAATCCAGTTCAAAATGTAAAGGTATATTTAGACTATCCTATAATAAACTGAGCTTTGTCAAGGTGAAGATCTGAAAAAGAAGAGTACTTCTGGTAATCAGAAGAGCCTCAGGTACAGAGAAAATGTGTCATCAATACTGTTTGGTAAAAAATCCATGATATATCTCTTAAATTTTTTAGAAATTTGAAGGCGCCAAATGTTTCAGCAACCTACTGATACTGCTATATTGTAACTAATCCAAAGATTTTTTTTGATAATTGACAGAAACATTTGGAAATATTTTTCAGACAAGTTTGAGGTTGCCCAGAATCAATTTTAAACCATAACTCTTCAAATTTTCAAATATTTATTTTAAATAACAATAATAATGTCTTTTTTTCCTCTAAAACCCTGGATGAATCCTTATTTCTCACTTCAATTTATTTCCACTGAAACATTGATTAAAAAACAAAAAAAAAGCACAGCAAAAAAAAAAAAAGCCAACGGCAAGAAATTTAGTCAGCTTTACTAATAAAGTTTAAAAAATGCATGTCATTTTTGTCTAGTTAATAAAAGGTTGGAAATTTTAGTTTCAGATCTCAGAGGATAAGAGGGGTGCATATTGTACACATACGGAAATTAAACTTAGTAGCTTGTAAAGGTTAATATTTGCAAGATGAAAAAAGTTCTGGAGATGCATGGTGGTAAGGTTGCACAACAATGTGAATTTGAATAATATGATTAAATGATTTAATATTTGATTAAAATATTGATTAAAATGATTAAAATAATAAATTGTATGTTGTATACATTTTTTCACAATTTAAACATGAGACTTAATATTTAGAGATTAAACTCTCATTGAATAGTATCATTCACATGCCATTGAAGTATTTAATTCATTTGCCTATAATTACTTTGCCTTGATTTATCATTTAGCATGTAGTTCATCACCTTATGTAGGTCATTCTAAACTTAAATTTCCTGGTAAAATTTTTAAAATTGACTAAGCACATTACTTATGAATTTGTTGGCTATATTTAAATATGCTTTCTTTTGGATCTTCGAATATATCACATTTTCTTTTTGTCATTTTTTTTAGATAAGAAAATATAGTTTATTTAGAAAGTAAATTAGAGAGAGAGATAGAGAGAAAGAGAGAGGAAATTCACCTTCCCAACATAAGGAAGGGGACCAAAGCAAGGAAGCATAGTGACAGCCATAGTTCAAATAACACAGACACACCATAGCTTAAAAAGGCAATGATCTTGTCATCTTTTAGAATTCTAGTTATACCACCTTTTTAAAATTTTTTAATTCAGATCAGGTACTAATTTTTTTTTTCTTTTCTCCGTCTTCTACAAATGAGAGATACCCACAGGAATCTCTTCGCCTTTCTATGCCTGATATTCTTCCTATGTGTCTCCTAATACACTATTTCCCTTCTGGCATCTCAACTCTCAGAATTTGTGTTTTCTTTGTTCCAGTTTTTTATTTGTTTGGTGGTTTGTTTATACTATCCACCCCTTTTCTACTAAAATATAATGCTTCTCTGGGTCATTGTTTTTATTTTTAGGAATAATTCTCTTTCCTGCAAGCCTTTCTTTTTCTAACTGACATGAAAATTGAACCAGCTTAAATAATATTTTTGAAAGAGTGAAAGATGATAGTTCGCCAACAACTTCTGGACTCATCCTTCCTGCGAACCTTCAAATGTATTGGATTCATTGATTTTATCTGATGTCCCTTCTTGACTTACCCACACTGACTGGACTTTTGAAACCGCACATTCCCTTCTATTCATTTCACTCCTTTTCATACTTCATTAAGTCTCCTCTATTCCTCTTTAGCAAAAATACTATGCTAGTTAAGATAGTCAAAGAGGCAGCATGCATATTAGTGTGATCTGAAGGATCAAGAGAGAAGCACTTTTATCAACTGAGATGAACCCTAGTTTAAGAAAACAAGAGTTATCTCTGGGTTGAAAGTTCAGGGAGGCTGACATGGTAACTCTCGGCTACAAAAATCCCTCACTCTTGCTAAACTCACTCACACTAGGAGCTATCAGGCAAATTATCAGATCCCTCCTAACTCTGATTTACAACCCGGACCACAGAAATTCTTATTGGACAGAGCACTGGCCTTACAGATGATCTTTCCTGAAAGGAAATTATTATAGCCTTCAGAAGTTCTCAGCGACCTATTGTGCTCGCTTATTGGCAGAAAAAGCCAAACTCCATCCCATTTTAATGCTACAACCTTACCCAAAAGTGAACATAGGATGAATCTTAACATATGTGTTTACCCATATGTGTTTACTCATGTGTATACGTGTATATCCATATTCCATGTACTTGTCTCCCTTCATAAATATATATCGCTTTCCCCCAAAACTGCTGAATACGAATGACTCTATTGTATGATATGAACCCTGTGAGGCTTAAAAGCCAACCTGCCCTTCCCCTCTTTGATGAGAGAGCATCTCACACCAGCGCTGTGAACTGATATCATCCATAAAGTTCTCCTTTCTGCCATTTAGCCATCCTGAGGGTCTTTTAGGATATATTAGTTAAGAGAAGAGACATGAGAATCAGGCCCCTTGGGGTCAAATTCTGGTTCTAACATGTCCCAATCAAGTGACCTTAAGCAAATTACTTAATCACTTAGTGGTTCTGATTATTGGTTCACTTACCTGTCAAATGATTATCATAATATATTTGGGTAGGTCCTTTGAAGATTAAATCATATGTTGAATTTACACTCTTAGAATGGGACTCGAAAGGATAAACATTAATTAAAATATTATTTATAGCCGGGCTCGGTGGCTCAGCCTGTAATCCCTCGCTTGGGGAGGCTGAGGTGAGTGGATTGCCTAAGCCCGCGGGTTCGAGACCCGCCTGGGCAACTTGGCAAGACCTCGTCTCTACTATAAATCAAAAATTAGCCGGGAGTGGTAGCGCGTGCCTGTGGTTCCAGCTACTTAGAAGGCTGAGGTGGAAGGATCTCCAGAGCCCAGCAGGTCGAGGTTGCAGTGACCGGGAATGGCCACTGCACTCCAAGTCTGGGTGACAGAGTGAGACTCCAACTCAATATATATATATAATTTATTATCATTGTTATTCATAGTTATTATGATTATATTGTGCTGTGGCAGGCATTCTGAAAGGTACTTCTAAAGTTACAATATAAGTGAATTTGAAATAAAATAAATGTCACATTTATTCATTGATATAAGACTCCATGATGTTTTAAACAACCCCAAATTTTGAAAAATTACGACATTTATATTTCAGTTACAGTCACAATCTTAATTAAAGTTATGCAATTTGATCATAAAAATATTTTTAAACTATCAAAAAATTTTTAAAAAGTTAAAAATAATTATAATATTTGAGGAAAATCTCAAGTTATTAGAGAGAAGGCAAAATCTTTTTAGGATAGCATGTAAGAAAGATACTATGTAATAAACAAAGCATTTATAAATGCAATAACATTTTGATATTAAAAAGAAGTTAAAAATGGAAAGGATAAAGAAAAATTTATGATGAAAAATGTATAAAATATATATCCAGGGATGAGGGGAAAAATTGAAAATGAGAGGTTAAAGATAAAATGTATTAGACAATTGTGCAATAATGGGAACTGGTACTGGTAATGTGGGTGTGAAAGTTACTTAGTGCAGTGGACTCAGTTGCAAGAAAATGTATTGATTTTTCTACTTACAGACCATGTTGCAGAAATTGTTACAATCTGACATTTACTAGAATGTAGGATAGTGTATCCACTAAGCCCTCAAAGGACAGAGAAAGGTCTGAGGAGAGACAAACGTGGATGTCTCAGGAGGCTAATTTTTTTCTCCTCCTGTCCAATTTAATAAATCTGCAGAGTTATCTCAACAAAAGAATCCAAAACTTCTAACTGATATCTATACTCTAGATCAACAAGTTTATATCTTTGTCCAGAGACATACCTTTGTTATATAATAAACTACTAAAGGGGTTTTCCATGGCCACCTCTCAATTTGCCCACAAATGTATTTATAGTTAGGAAGGTTAGACTCCTCCTTGAAGGACTTTCCACAGTGGTATATGATACGCCACACTGAAGGAAGGCTAGGACTTCAGAGACCTATGGACAATATTGACCCTTTGTCTATGAGTAACCCTTTAAAATTTACATTTCATCTTTTTTCCAATTCTTGTGTGTTTGTCACTATTCACCATGTCTTTTTAAATGTTTGTGTGTGTATGTGTATATGTGTATGTAAATATATATGTATATATGTGTGTGTATACATATATATCTATATTTACATAGAGTAGTTACAAAATAGTTAATCATTGTTTATGAGCTTTTGAGATTGTAGATATCTCTTGCTTTTCATCTATCCAGCATGCTTAGCATTTATTCTTGGCAACATTATTACCTTCCCAGATAATTTGAGGGAACTAATGTGCCATGCACTGGTTAGAAGATTTTGTTAGTTCTGCCAGTCATATTAGCCCTCTCCTAATTCAGTGGGAAACTGGAATTGCAAATAAAATTGGTCCAAATTTTGAGCAACCCATCAGATCTATTCCTCCTACCTAGATTTTTTCAAACCTGAGCTAACGCACCAAGAGATGCCCCAGTACTGGAATTTAGTTCAGTGAACTTTATGAAAATCTATGCACTTCTTGCGCTGAGAGAACGTAATTATTGTTTGTTTAAAAATATACTTTTGTTATAGAAAAATACACTAATTACAAAAGTGTAGCTCTACGTATTTCACAATACGAACACACCAATGTGTTCTTGCTACAGAATCACATAATTTCTCAGTTTGCTCTTGACTATCTGGAATGTAGCAATAAGGTTTTTAAATTTGTTGTTGTTGTTTTTGAAGAGACGAGGGCTCGCTATATTGCACAGGCTGATCTTGAACTCCTGGACTCAAGCAATCTTCCTACCTTAGCCTTCCAAAGTGCTGGTACTACAGGCATGTGCTACCATGCCTAGCCCCCACTTCTGATCTCACAAAAATAATTTACCTACGTTCACTGAATCAGAACATAACAGAATTGGAATTTGATCCCCAGGGAATATCAGTCTGATACTTCTTCTCTTAACAGATATGCATGTTGCCTCATATATTTAAGAAATAGCACAGTTTTTCTGTTAAATATCAAACATACAAAATAAATTTGTTTTCTGATTTGTCTTATCTAGCATAAGATGTTGATAATCTATGGCAAATGCTTTACATTTATCTTAAATGTTTGAGGTAAGAATATTAGATCAGTATATGAAAACAAGCAGTTGTTAATTATTAATAGTAGAGAAATAAAAGGAAGGGCATTGTGGTTCCAGGGTCCAACCAGTGTGACAGGCACATGTGGGTCATCACAGTATAATCAATAGGTCCAATAAAGCTGGCGAGGAGATTGCTGCAGATGTGCACATTCCTTTCACTAAATACTGTCAAAAAATTTACACTCCCATCAGCAATGTATAAGAGTTCTGTTACTTCAGAGAGAGGTATGTGTTAATACTTTGCGTTGTTTTATCTTGCATTATATTGATGACCAGGATGTGGAACTTAAGTTCTTATTCTAGTGTCTCCCTCATTCTGTCACATTTCTGTCTATTTCCCAGATATTTGCAGGAGTTTATATATTCTGGATACAAATTCTTTACTGGTCAAATGTATTAATAAAAATACTGTTTCTTTGTGGATAGCTTTGATAAACAGTAGTTGTTAACTTTAAGTTAAATTTATCTATCTTTTTATTTATTTTTAATGTTTTTGTGTCTTGGTATATAACCTTGGCAAAGGCATGAACACTTTTTTTTTTATATATATTATACTCCAAAATCTTTATATATTCTTAACTTTTACAATTAATCTGTGATCAAATTATTCTTTAATATACAGTGAAATGCTTCAAATCTTGTTTTGTGTTTTGTCTTGTTCTTTCAGCATGACTAACACATTTACTCAGCAATATTTATTAGAAAGTCTGATCTTTCTGGTGTGCCCTGTAGTGCTACTTAGTTATAAATCATGCTGTACACGTGGTTTTGTTTTGGGGCTTTTCATTCAATTCTAGTGGTTTGTTTACCCTTACATTAGTATCACACTGTCATAATTACTGATCTGACTAATAATTACTTATCTTTCAAAATTACTCGTCTTGAAGTCTTGATGTCTACAAGTGGAAGTTCTTCATGCTGGTCTTTCTTTAGAATTTTCTTAACTATTCATGAAACTTTTAAATTTCATACATATAATTGTGTTAATTTCCACAAATACAATGGTGCTGGATTGTTGACTGGGGTTTCATGAAATCTAAATAACAACAAGGGTAAGACTGTGTCCTTTAGAATACTGAGTCTTTCAATAAAGACCATGGTATATCCTTCTACTGATTTGGGTCTTTAATTTTACTCGGTTATTTCCATTATTTATGGTACAGATTTTTTATATAACTTTTATTCAATTTACTGCAAGAAATGGGATATTTTATGCTATTGGAAGTAGTAGTTATAGTTTCTTTTTATTGACTATTGTTAGAACAGTGTTTGGAAATGAAATTGATTTTCATGTATTTTTGTTTATCTAGTAAATTTGTTAAATTTCTTTTAAATTTAATAGTTCATTGGTAGATTTTAAAAATAAATTTTCTATTTTACATGTATATCTGTTGTAAATAATACTATTTGTTTCCAAGTTATATTTTATTTATTTATTTGCCTTATTATACTGACTGAGGCTCTATACACTGTTGATATAGTGGTGAAGGTGGGTCAGTGAGAGAAAAAAAGTGATAATAGTGGACATCAATGTGTTGTTTCTGATCTCAAAAGGAAAACTTTTTTGTTGTTTTTTTTTGAGTTGGAGTCACACTTTGTCACCCAGGCTGGAGGGCAGTGGCATGCTCCTGGCCACTGCAGCCTCAACCTGCTGGATTCAGGCAATCTTTCCGCCACAGCCTTCCAAGTAGCTGGAACTACAGGCATGTGCCACTACACCTGGTTAAACAAGGAAAACTTTTAAGTAGTTTCCATTTAATTTGATGTTTACTGTAGAATTTTGTTGTTTAACAGGGAGTTTTCTTCTAGTGTTAGATGAGTAAAAAGTGTTATGGTAATAATATGAATTTTATGAAATGAGAGTTTTCTGCCTCTATTGAAAATATACTTTTCCTATTTGTATTAGCTTCTATTCTGTTATTTTTACTTCTCTACTTTTGATATGGTAAATTATACTGATTAATATATGAATGTTAAATCCTTCCTGCATTTTTAAAACAATACCAGCTTGGTCATAATGTAGTGTTTTTTGTGGTTTCTGTCACTGCCTTCATTTTTATACTAGAATTGCATTTCTCATTTTTGTTTTTTATTTTAGCATATATGTGTTCATATCATTCTCTTATTAATCTTTTGATGGCCATAAATTCTATACTGATATCGTCTTTATTATTACTGAAACTGATAGATCATGCTTGTGTACTAATTTCCTTGGGGAGGGTCTGATGTATATTTGTTTTTAGCTTTATTAACCTATATTGTCAGTATTTTTATAAGTATTTACTAGTTTTTTCACAGGATTAACTTTTGATTTAATTATTTCTACCATACATTTTTCTATTTTGTATCCATTTGTTATTTTCTTTAAATTTGTTTCTCTTAACTTTGAGCAATACACTTGCTTCACTGATTTTCAGTTTTTTCTCTTTTATAATAGATATGTTCATGTCTATAAATGTTCGATGTGATACTTGAAATTAATCTCATATCCTTAGGTATATATTTTGTGTGTGTATGTGCATCAATTAAATACATGTCAAATTTTTTTGTGAGTTTTTTTCTTTGAGACACCATTTATGTTTAAATGTATTGCAAGTTACTAAATATTTTGGGGGGGTTAAAGTTATTGTCTTGCACTTAATTTCTGGCTTAATTCTACAATGGTAAGAAAACATATTCATTATAATTTCAATTTTTCAACTTTATTGAAGTTGCTTCATAGACTGTTGTTCAGTAAAAAAGTTTATTAAACACTTTGTGTACAGTTGACAATTGTGTGCTAGAGTCATATATGAACTATTTATATTTTTGCTCTACATTTCTTAATGACATTTCAATTTTCTATGATCTTACTGACTTTTTATCTGCTTTTCTCATTAGTTTATGTTAGGTACATTTAATTTCTTCAAGATTTTGTAGATATATTTTGAAGTCGTGTTACGTGCATACAAGTATAATACTGTTGTATTTCCACAGTGGATTTATTTCTCATTATGAAATGTCCTTTCCTAACTCCAGTAATGTTTCTTAGTTTCAAGAATAGTTTATCGGATTTTAGTATAACAACATCCTTTAATTTCCTTAAATTACTGATCATGCATACCTTTTTATATACATTTTACTCATAAAATCCTTATTTTAAAAGCAGTACAAAAATGTGTATGTGTATAAGTTGTTGCTTTTTAATTAAAGCATTTAGTATGTTTATATTTAATATCATGATTAATATCAACTTACTATATTTTCTACTGGTTCTACTATTCTTTTTCTTTCTTTTTTTTAGTTTAAACAAACTTTTCATTTAAGCTTTTCATTTTTTACTGTGCTGGTTCTTACAGAACTTTTCATTCTATTTAAATATTGTTAGTTATATTTAAAAATTCAGTTCATTAAACTGCTTCAACATTTCAAACATAATCAATTGAATATGCTTGATTTCCTTCTTATATATTTTAATTGCTTGACCAAACAAATCTTCCTGACCACTCAAGTAACTAGTGCAGTAAATTCACCTTGCAAATAAGGGGAAACTAAAATTCTCTTAGATGTTCCCATACTGTGAATGAACTTGGTAGGTAGGATTGGTTCCACTTTTCTGTTACTTTTCTCTACTTTTTCATTTCTTTTTGATTAATCAATTATTATTTTTTCATTGGTATTAACTATAGTCACCATGTTGTACAATAGATCTTGAACTTACTCCTCTTAATCAATTATTTGTCATTTATTTTGCAATGTTATTAGTTTGCTAGATAGCCTTTTGCTCTTCCTTTATTATTTCAGGAGACATTATAACATGTATCCTAACTTATTTTCATCTGATAAAAATTAGTACTTAGCCGGGCTCAGTCGCTCAGCCTGTAATTCCACGCCTTGGGAGACTGAGGTGAGTGGATTGCCTGAGCCCGCGGGTTCAAGACCTGCCTGGGCAACTTGGCGAGACCTCATCTCTACAATAAGTAAAAAAATTAGCTGGGTGTGGTAGCCCGTGCCTGTAGTTCCAGCTACTCGGAAGGCTGAGGTGGGAGGATCGCCAGAGCCCAGCAGGTTGAGGCTGCGGTGGCCGCAGTCTGGGCGACAGAGTGAGACTCCAATTAAAAAAAAAATAAAATAAATTAGCACTTTTTCCTCTTTAAAAAAATTTAGAACATTTTAAATGATTACCATCATTTTGCCACATTATATTTTATATATGATATATATTCCACAAGACATTATTAGCATTCTTACTGTATACAGTCAATATTTACTTAGATGTATCCATGAATTTACCTTTTACATTACATTTGATTATTTTCATTATCTTGATAAAGTGATTTTGAATCGTTTTTCTCTTGTCTTAAGGCTGTCTTTTAAAATTTATTTCTGAGAAAATCCAGTGGAGACAATTCTGCCAAAATTTCTGTGTGTCTGAGTATATCTTCAGTGAGCTTTAATTTTGAAATATACTTTCACTGAGTACGAAAAACTGGATTTCAAGTTTTTGTTTTTTCAGACTTAGAAGGTTGTATTCATTTATTTTATGGTTTCTGTTAAGAAATAAAAAGTGGTGCTGGCATCTGGGAAATGGTCTGCACTTACAGTTAGACCTCAGTGTCATTCAAAGCTGGCCTGGCTAGGAAACAGCTTGGTCATGTTGACCTCTGGTGGGACATACACAATCTCACCCAACAATACTATCAGAAGAAGTCACTCTGCAGCCATGATGACTTGAGACAAAAAAGACCACTTCACTATTTTGTCTCAGCACAGACAAAACCAAGGTCACCGTGCCACCCGCAAAATACTAAACACAACAATCTTCTGCTGATGAATATGTGTGACCATTCTTCTTTACTACTTATGACTCTATTTCCACACAGACTGCCCTTTTTCTAGATAAGGTTTACTGACATACCCAATCGTAGAATGGTCCTTACTCCCTAACAGCCCCCACTCCATAGTAAATACCTGCTTCCTTGAAATGTCTTTAAAATCATCCAACCAAGTTTTTTTCTGACACCCTATTACTGAGATGCCAGATGGTTTCCCTTGGTGTGTGTCCCCATTCACTGAAAAGAACAATAAACAAAATTTGTTCAACTATAGGTTTGTTCCTGGTGGTATTTGGCTGCATGGCATTAAAACCATAATTGATCGTAAGAAAGTCATAGTTCATTTTATTGTTAATATTTCAATGATAACAGTCTTTTATCTCAGGCTACTTTTTAGGTGTTTTTCTTCATATTTATTTTACACGTTCTTACTATATTGGGCCTAAATAAGTTTTGCTATTTATTTACCCTGCTTGAGGTTAACAGAACATCTTCACTATATGAGTTGGTGACTTTCATCAGTTGTGGAGCATTCTTAGCCATTATCTTTTCCAACATTGCCTCAGTTTCATTGACTCTTTTCCTCTTAAAACTCAAGTCTGCATATGGTAGGTCTACTCACCTTGCTCCTTATGCCTTTTGTAGCTTTCCTGAATGTTCTCATATTTTTTTCATGGTTCTTCAGTTTGTATGTGTACTATTTAACTGTTTTCCAGTTCACTAATCCTATTTTATTCATTCATTTTTTTTTTTTTTATAGTTGGGGTCTCACTCTGTTGCCCAGGCTGGAGGGCAGTGACACAATCCCAGCTCACTGCAGCCTCGAAGTCCTGTGATCAGGCAATCCTTCTGCCTTAACCTACCAAGCAGCTGGGACTATAGACATGTGCCACCTTGCCTGGCTAATTTTTAAATTTTGTAATGGAGAAAAAGTCTTGCTGTTTCCCAGGCTGATGTTGAGCTTCTGCCCTTACAATTTTCCTGCCTTGGCCTCCTAATGTGCTGGAATTACAGGCATGAGCCACTGTGCCAGGCAGTAGCATCTAAATTTTAAGTATTTTACAAATATATTTGAGAGATGATTCTTTTATTTCTTCTAACTTTTTCCCCTCCAATACATACTGTCAGTTTACTAAAATATAATGTCAGTTTTCTCCCAAAATAAAACTTTTAATTGTTTTGCTACTTTATTATATTTTACTCATTAATAGGTTTTTTAATCTTTTAAACATTTTTTTCCTATGGTTCATTTTATTTTTCTTTTCCTTCATGTTTGCTGGGATCATATATTTTATTTGTTTTTCTCATGTGACAATTCTTACATTTTTATAAATATGTATTTTATACTCTAAGTTTTCATTTGTATACTACTTTAGCTCTGTTTCAGGATTCTAAAATGTGATTTCTTTATCATTATTTTTCACATTTTCTGGTATTTCTGGTAACATTTCCTGTTTGATCCAAGGTTATAAAATATTCCAAAATGCCCCAAATCTTTCTTTCTCTAGGAACCAAGTACACTGGAACTTCCACTGACGTGTTAAAATTTAGAATTTTTTTCAGATCTCTAAACTGTGAGATTAAATTTTTTTTGCTCTTTATATTTTGTAAGCCTTACCTTTTTTACTTTAAGTGTAGTTTTTTGATAGAAAGTTACTTAATAATCTTAATAAAACATTAAACATGATGTTTACAGAAAAATTATTTCTGCTTAATGTTTCTATTAGTTAGTTAGGGCTACCATAAGAAAATACCACAGTCTGACTTAATCAATTTCTCACAGTTTTAGAGGCAAAAAGTTCAAGATCAAGATACTAATATATTTGGTTATTCCTGAGTCATTTCTCTTTGGTTGGCAGGTGGCTACCTTCTTACTGTGTACTCATATAGTCTTTCCTCAGTGTGTGCATATTTTTGGGGTTTCCTTGTGTGTCCAAATTTCCTTTTCTTATAAGGACACCAGTCATATTGGATTAGAGCACACGTTAAGGGTCTTATTTGAACTTACTTACTTCTTTAAAGGTCCTATCTTCAAATACAGTCACATTCTAAGATACTGAAGGTTAGGGCTTCAGCATACAAATATTTTCGAAGTGAAATGGGCAGGACACAATTCAGTCTATATTAATGATGTTTTACATACATTTTTGCTTAAATCTTTAAATCATGCATGTGAATGAAATTATAAAACATTCAAAGAAATAAGTGAATGTAGTTATTTAAGGAAAATTTAAAGATCATAAATTATTTTATGTATACCTGTTTTTAATTTTCATACTTAAAATGTGAACAGTGATGTCATCCATATCTCTGTGATTTCTAACAAAATATGTTAATATCCAACAGCTTCTTCTTTCAGTGAAAGAGAACATCAATCTTCACTGACTTACCATTCGCTTAGTTAATAATATCATTCAGCAAATAAGAAGGCTTGGGAATATGTATCACAGAAAAATTATTTCCCTTTTTTTATTCAATACAGTCTAATAAAAGAGTTATATGAAAATAAAATAAAGAAGTAGAAATGTGTAAGTGCTAAGAATGTTTTTATTAGTTTAAATTTTCCCCAGAATGTAAATGTCAAGCTTTAAATAAATAATAGTAATAAGTTTTAAAAGATTTTAGGTTGAGAAATCATACTCTATCACAGACCTATAATTCTTCTCACCTTTCCTTTTCATCAAATTTAAATTTTTATTTGTTAAAAAGAATGGAATTCACAGCTGTAAATAGGAAAAAAAATCCCTCAGAACTTTAAACAAAAGGGAAAAAAAATTGATTGCTGAGGGGAAAAGTAATGCCTTTTAGTTGCAGTAATTTCGAGAACAAAATCAATGAGACTAAAAAGAATAAAATAGTTCTTTCACTAAAATGACAAGTTGTTGAATTATTCATATTTAACTTTTCCAAGTGAAACACAATGGGATTTTTTTAAAAAATTATAACTTTGAAGGTTTTTTTTTTGACTTTTCAAATTTAATTTTTACTACCTTTAATAGTTGAGTTTTATTTAATAAATTGAATTTTATTTTCCATTTCTTATCATATTCTAAAAGACAGAAATTCTGAATGGAAACAACTGTCATTCTTTTCTTTTTGTTTTTTGTATAAAGAATTCAGTGGAAATTACTTTTCAGTCTCTTTTGTAGACATGGTCCACTATTAGATATTTTGTGATATTTATTGACAAAAAATGCTAAACTCTGTAAACTATTAAAGAATGTTTATTCTAACCAAATGTGAATGACCTAAGCCTGTAATATCATTCCAAGAGGTCCCGAGAACACGTGTCCAAGGTGGTTAAATTGCAGCTTGCATATACACTTCCTATGAAGACAGAAGTTACAAACATAATACATAAATCAATACATGTGAAATTTACATTGGCTTGACCCAGGAAAGCAGGACATCTCCAAGTGGGGCTTGCAAGTACTAGGTGAATTCAAAGATTTGTTCTGTCTAAGGAATTTTGAAATCAGTAAAGGAAATGATACATTGAGACAAAGGGCAGCTAGAGATTTTCTTTATATATATATATATATCTCACTAAACTCTGACTTTTTTTCCTGTTGTCAAAATCCTAACAAATAGGCCTGGGAAGTCATGACCTACAAAGTATCATCAGACTGGTTTTTGTTAACCCTATATCACGTGAGTTACATATATATATATGTAGGCAGTGATATATATATATAGTGATATATATATATCACTAAACTCTGACTTTTTTATATGTATGTATAAAACCTGTTTTTGGAATTCTCTTGTGGGTTAACAACCTCTATCTTTTCTTCTGTAGCAATCACCAGTCTTTATCACTTGTATTGTTCTTTATATCTGATACTTGCATTCACTGAAATCAAACTTTTTTTTTTTTTTTGAGTTGGAGTCTCACTCCGTCGCCCAGACTGGAGTGCAGTGGC
>NW_007253075.1:0-782 GCF_000164805.1 Carlito syrichta
GGCTGTCTATATCATGATCCAATAGCTAAGCATGATTAGGAAAACTAAAGGAATATTATTACTTTTTAGAAATACTGGAAGCTTCCTAGAAGAAAAAAAAAACTTAAAATAACAAAAGAAAAAAAAGAGAAAGAAATACTGGAAGCAGATATGCATTAGATTTCCGAATTTAGAGGATTTTACACAGGCAAGTGAGTAGATATTCAGACATAGTATAACTCTCATCATTCCTGGGTAGCACTGTGTAATGTGTTGCTCAATTTACAATGTGAAAAATAGGACTATTCATTGGGAGACAGGGAGTGAGTCCAGAAAAAATGATGGCCCCGAAAAGATGAAAGGGGAGTGTGGTCTGTGTGAACTAATAGTTCAAGGGCTACAATTCTGGCATAATTCTTCTACTATTCCAATTTTTGTTCTCCTTGACTTTTAGAACATAGATTGTAGGAAATTGCTAAGGCACAATTTTTCTCAGTAGGGGGAAACAGTACAATGATCGCTCTTATGGTCCCTAGGAAGAATGTGCTGCTATCATTTTCTAGTTTAGGATTGGGCCATTTTCCCTCTCCAGCCTCAAGCTGTCTCCCAAATTTCCACTGAGTGTTTCTCCCACTCTCCATCATCCCAAATATCACTCTATAACTGCCACACACAAATCCTTCCACATACACACATAACTGTTTCTTCAAACCTGAGTTTCAGTCATTGCTGCAGTACTACCTGTACATTTGGGGTCCAAAAACAGGTATGTAAAGTTGGCTGTCTTCTACAAAAGTGTCTCA
>NW_007253075.1:802-10354 GCF_000164805.1 Carlito syrichta
CCTCCTATGACACAAATATCTCCCAGGCTTCAGGAGGTATCTACCCAGATCTCCTCTTTCAGCATAGGACCACCTACACAGGCAGAGTACAAAAAGCAGCGAGCCGGAAACTTGTGAATCTCATTCTCTTCATAACCTGAAGCTGGAGCTGAAAGACGCAATGCATTTTCCAGCCTGCAGGAGGATGGCTCCTGGTCCTGCAGAGCCAGCAGCAAGGCCCCAGAGACCACCAGCCTGGAGACCTGGGGATTCCCATCCCTGGTAGGACCATTCCATTTCAGTGCAGAGCCTCTTTCATCTGAAATGCCTGGGAGGGGCTTTCCCATCCCTGCCAGTGGGAGCACCTTGCATGTCAGTGTGTCACTAGCTGCGGAGATTCTGGATGAAGACCTGCAGATGACCCAGGAGGACCCACAAGTGCTTGCAGGAAAAGCCAAAGCTGCCACCTCTGAGAAGACCAGCCGGCACACTGTCCCTTCGCCTCCCTGGTTCTTTTTGTCCCAGTTCACAGGCAGAGGACATGAGCCTCACAAGTCAGATGTCGAAGACCCTCTCAAGAATCCCCCTGTTAGGATCAGCCACTCACCTTCCTGCATCCCCAAGCTTCCTGGCAGCAGAGTCCACTGGTGGCAGCCAGGGGCCCCGTGGCCTGGTTGTGCCTTTCACCTGTGATCCTCAGGAGTGGTGAAATCTGGACTTGATCATTGATTCCATGATTCTCTGTCCAAGGCTTTTGCTCCTGTGACACCTCCGCCTTTGGACAGCTCCGAACCCCCAGGGAGTGTGTTATGGGTAAATTGTTGCTTGAACTACCCTGGAAAGTAAAATTGTTCACTAACACGAATTTCTTTCTCCCGTGTTTTTGGTCCAGCTATTGGACACACAGGTCCTGAGATGGGTGTTGGGGGGTGTGGGGAGAAGGGGGAAGCATATGCAGTGTCAAGAACCAGACTAAGATGGGCTACATGGAGGCTTCCTGGCATGGGAACATAGAGAGAGTTGGCATCTCTGGTATATTAGAGGTTGCCCGTGACCTGCGTGGATGGTGGTCCCACACGGAGCTGCAGACACACAGATAAAAGGGACAACAACCCTGAATTCAGGGCCCTGAAAACACTCCTGCTGACTTCCCCTGACCCTTCATATTCCTGAGTCCAGTTCAGAATCCTGGGGCATCTTCAACATCCCCTTTCTCTTCCTGTCCCTCATTTTCTCCAACAAGCAACACCCCTTCTTCCCCATCTGCCTCCAAATGCACTTACCAGCCCACAGTTTCTGGCTCCCTGGAGCTCTGACCATCCAGGCAAACCCATCATGTGCATTTCAAGTCTGTACAAACCAAAAACAATCACCCTTTCCAGGAAGAGTATGCCCCTAGTGGGGGGTCATTAATCCTGGACTCAAAACACAGGAAGAACCAGAAGAAGCAGACTTAGCCACCACCCTTTCCTCAGAGCCTAGTACTGCTTCTACAGTTTCCCTTGCCTTGTACATTGTTGTCTCCTGGGACTGATGAAGAGGATCTGATACCTCTCAAGGGGAGACACTCCCTAGAGTGAACCTTTTCCTACCAGCATTCACCGCTCATGTTCCTAAGCTTTCTGTCACAGATCCTTGATCTTCTGGACAGGTTCACTATGCTGTCTCTGCTGCCAGCTTTTGGTGCCCTGGTTTCCTGAGGTTTCTTTTGAAGAGATATTGCTTTGGATGATTCTATGTGAATACTAATACCATAAACCTCTTTGTGCTCAAATGATGAAATAAGAGAAGTTGTGCCTTCAGAGCACATTGTAGTAATTTTGTTTTCTTGACTTTCTCCCTCCAAGAAAATGGTTCACCAATTAGAAATTATTTTTTCTCCATGTATTTCTTATTTGCTTTGGGGCTAGGACAAGACTCAGGGAAAGACAGCACCTGAGGTAGTTACCAGGAAGGATTAGGGATGAGAAGGAGGCAGACCCAGGCTAGAATATGAGTGCACTAAGCACTCACTTGCACACCAGGAGGGCTGCCTTTTTCCCATGACTCAGCCTCCAACGTCTTCTCCTTACAGCCTGCACTCTTGTGTTCCAGACTGGGCAAGGGTGGGTGAGAAGCCTGTTGGGACTAGCTTTGGCTCCCTGTGCCATAGCTATTCTAGCTGGTAGGTTTGATTGGAGCAGGGTGGGATAGGCCCGTGGAAGAAGGATAGACCAGGCAGGGTTGGAGGCAGGACTTGGCATAGAAAAGGGTAGCTACCTGTGATGGGATCTCAGAAAAGATGCACCCATCCTATGGGAACACAAGGATCTCCTAAGTTTGGCGGGGTTCTCGGGGCTACCCTGCTGGGCCTGTTGGTACCAAATCACTTTTATGGGACTCCGGCATGTGGGCAAGTTTGAAGATTGGTTAGGATTCTCCAGGGTGGCGCCCGTGCAGGGAAAGTGCCCCCTCCTTCTGCACATACCAGCTCAGTCCAGCGAAGCCCCCCACAACCCACACACCTTTCCTGATCCCACACGTGGGCCACCATGGAATAGCAGCCACATGCACAAACAGACACGCATCCCCTCTTGCAAGTTTTCCCCCAATGTCAAGACAAAACACTCACAAAAACATAGAATTGTGCATCCTAGGACCATTTTATTATTTTATTGTATTATTATCTTTTGAGTTGGAGTCTCACTCTGTCACCCAGGATGGAGTGCAGTGGCATGCTCACGGCCCCTGTAGCCTTGATCTGCTGGGCTCAGATGATCGTTCCTCCTCAACCTTCCAAATCACTGAAACTATAGGCATGCACCATCACAACCGGCTAATTTTTCCTGATTTATTGTAGAGATGAGGTCTCCTCAAGTTGTCCAGGTTGGTCTCAAACCCGTGGGCTCAGGCAATCCTGTCACCCTGGCCTCCCAAATTGCTGGGATTATAAACGTGATCCACTGCAACTGGCTGTATCCCCTATCCTGGAACCATTTTATTGAAGGCCAAGTCAAGCGAAAAGTGTCTATTTAGGGCTCTGGAGGCTCAAGGCCTCCCTTGACGTTGGAGCAAACGCAGACCTTTCATGCAAAAACTACCCTTGGGGAAAGAACTCGCTGGGCTTCCAGCCATCCTTTGTGCCACGGATCCACCGCAACCAATAATCCGGGCGTTGGGTGGTGGCCACCAGGAGCAAGGGGAGGTCAACACTGGGAAGGGTCTCAGCCTAAAGAGGTGTCCGGCAGACATCGTCTGTTCCCAGAGCAGGGCGGATTGGGAGAGGGGTGCCGCTGGGAGCGGTGTTGGTTGGGCTTCCGGTGGGCAATGGCAGCCTCTGCCATTCCTGCTTCTCCTGCAGGCGCCAGCTCCAGCACTGAGGGCACTATGTCTCTCTGGAGCACTCTCCCGGACCGGAAAATGACTGGATTCAGAGGTTTCCAGGCGCAACTGCTGGAAGTGGCTGCCAAATAGGGCCCAGTGGAAGTCTCGGCTATTCCCAGAAAGGTCGCTCAGGTCAGGGCAAAGGGGGTCCGACAGGGTCCAATATACCTTGGGCTCAGGGCTGAAGGCATCGGGGGTCCTGGCTCCAGAAATGCGGTTACCTGGGTGACGACCCTCTGCTAGGAAAATACTGCTCCATGGAGTTATGGCTCCAAGTAAAGGAAACAGGGAAATCTGCCTCCCCTTCCCCCGCTGCGGGTTTTTTATGCTCCTGTGGTGGAATGGGTAGTCATTAGCAGAGAGGGAGCCCAGTGGGTGGAGATGGGCAATCCTGGAGTTAATTCCATGAGATCACCTCCCAGGGACACAGAGCTCCAAATGCAATCTTCTGGGAGGAAATCGTCCAAAGGCTAACAATCCTGGTGAGAGAGGTCTTGTCTAATTTTTGACTTGTCTAATTTTTTTATGACTTTCTACAAAAAAGAATTATATTATGGAAGATTGAGGTGGAACACATAGCTTTCTTGTTAACAATTCAAGGAAGAAATTTCATATCTAGACAGTTTCTGACAAAAGTAATATGCTCCATGATGACTCTCATCAGGAACATGAATTTGATGCTAGGAGAACCATAACATTCTTAACAGTCTCATGAAAATTTTAGTTGAAACTTTCTAGAAGTGGATAGCAGTCTTTATCACATCCACGAGTTACAGTGATAACTCATCCTCATCTCTGGGATCTATCCTACAGACCAGAGCACCAATGCATGCAGATAGAGATTTCCCTGATTAGAGGCCTCTCTTGACTCTTCTGTGGTCTGACTGAAGACAGTCCTTCAGGATGCCACATGTCAGTATCATTTACCTGTGCCAGGAACTGAGAGCGGTATCACCTACACACAAATGAAGTACAAGCTGTGGATTGAACAGACCTTGCCATCTCTCCAGAGAGCAAAGTCACTTTGGATTGATCATCGCAAATACAGACTTCTCCTGGATTCCTGTGGTCACTCCTTTAAATATGACAAAATCAGAGACTAAATGTGATGCTTCCCTTCACCAGCATGGGGTGGAGAAGGGGAAGAGCAGGCTGAATTTTGAACTAAAGAAACCTCTCTGCCTATATCAAGAGAAACATTGTAGAAAATATTGAAACCAGAGTAAGCAAAGATATCTACATCAGGAGGCTAGGTTCTCTGACACAGTTATCACTTGAGAACTTTTATCTGCACAAGGCAACCTTCCTTCTGCAAACTTTTCTTATTCTAACCTGCTCATGATTCTCCATCCCCATGCCCCAGAATCCACAAGACCTTATCTTTTTCTTCACCACATCATGCTATATATGGTCACCTGGTCCTTTGGAGTGTAACATATTTGTGAGACTACTGTGCATATGTGTGGAAATAAAATGTTATCCTATTAGACCTTACACAGAGACTCCCACCTGGAATTCCAGCACTTTTGGGAGGCTGACTTGGAAAGATCCCATGAGTTGAGGAGTTCCAGGCTAAGTAAGCTAAAATTGTACCACTTTACTTCAGCCTAATTGACAGAGTGAGACCATGTGTTTTAAACCATAGTTGCTCCTATTAATCTATCTTATAGCAACTTAATTTGGAGCCAATCCAAAAAAACCTAAAAGTGTATAAGAAAGTTTTTCTCCCCACTCTTACAATACCATTATTTACTCTGTTTTAAAAAAAAAACAGTTTAAAGATGGGGGTCTTTCTCTGTGTAGCCCAAGCTGGAGTGCAGTGGTATGATCATAGCTCACTGCAACTCCAAACTCCTGGGCTCAACTGATCCTCCCACCTCAGCTTTCTGAGTAGCTGGGACTACAGGCATGCACCACCACACCTGGAAACTTTGTTTTTTATATTTTTTAAAAATACAAAATTTAATATTTTTGGTTTGGTCTAAATAATTCATTTTTTTAAATCCTCGGGATTAGAAATTATTCCTGTATTTCCTCCCAATAATTTTTACATTATTGCTTATAAAATGTATGTCCTTAATGGATCTACTATTGATATGTATGTGGTTTGAGATGGTATCTAATTAAATATTTTCTTCTTTTAAGTAGATAATTAGGCTCAATTTATCAAATAAAATTTAAGCTTAATTTATCAAAGAGTACTTACATTTCTTACCAATTTGACGTAAGACATACCTCTGTCTAATTTACTATCTATGTATAGTGTGTGTGAAATGAGCACATAAAAAGATAGGCAAGAAGGAGAGATCTACCTTAAATGTATCCACACATATAGACTAACATACCAAAGTTCTATACAATTATGAGTTTGCCTAATGACTCTCAATTCTATTTCTGTAGTTAATTTATATTCTTCTGTACCAATTACACACTTCCTTAATTACTGTAGCTTCAGAATAAGTTGTGCTATCACACAACACAAATACTATCATTTTGTGCTTCTTTTATAGCCATGTTCTCTTTTGTGCCTCTTTAACTCTCCTTGTGGTTTGTAGAATCAACTCACTTTATTTCATTAAAAACTACTGTTGGACCAGGCTTGGTGGCTCAGCCTGTAATCCCATGCCTTTGGAAGGCTGAAGTGAGTGGATTTCCTGAGCCCGCGGGTTCAAGACCCGCCTGGGCAGCAAGACCTCATCTCTACAATAAATCAAAAAAATTAGCCGGGCATGGTAGCGCACACCTGTGGTTCCAGGTATTTGGAAGGTTGAGGTGGTAGGATTGCTGGAGCCCAGCAGGTCGATGCTGTGGTAGCCAGGAGCAGCCACTGCACTCCAGTCTGGGCGACAGTGTGAGACTCCAACTCAAAAAAAATAAAAATAAAAAACTACTGTTGGAGTCAGGCTCAGTGTCACATGCCTATAATCTCAGTTGTTTGGGAGGCCAAGGCAGGAAGATTTTCTTGAGCCCAGTTACTCAAGGCCAACCTGGACAAAATAGAGAGTCTTCATTTCTATTAAAAAGTAAAAGAACATAAAATAACTACTTTTGGAATTTGATTGCTTAAATGTATGTGATTGAGCTCAGAAAAAATTCCCCCCAAAATAGGACTTAACAGTGATCTCAGAAATAAGTATTTTCTCTGAGCTTTTTGTCATCTGCTCTCTCAGTCCCATCCTTCCCAAGCCTAGTTATATAAACTAGAATCCCTTTTTACTGAGGTTATCATACAAATCGCAGCCCTTTTTTCCCAAAGACAGTCATAAAACCTAAAAATATTTATAAAAACTGGCCATAAAGAAATTATTTGACCTATTTTGATTCACTGTAAGTCATAAGACCCCCATTCCAGAGAGGACCCTGATGCATACCCAGAAGGAAGGAATTCATGCTCAGAGAGGCCAAGAAGAACCTGGATAGAGAAACCTTGTTGATTTCCATACTCAGTCTATAAACTTTAAATTATATCCTTTGTGTGCAATCATATGTATCCATCAACCAGACTGGAGTGCAGTGGCATGATCCTGGTTTACTGCTAACTCCACTTCCTGAGCCCAAGTGATCCTCTCAGTTCATGTTCCCCAGTAGCTAGGATGCAGTACACCCAACTTGTCTCTAAGTCCTGGGCTCAAGTAACGCTCTCACCAGGGCCTCTCAAACTGCTGGTATTATAGGCAAGGGACACCATTGCTGGCCTTTGTCCAATTATATTTTTACATGGCTGTTCATGCTTTCAATTTATAATCTCAGGGCCTATATTTGGAAAAAGTCAAATTAAATATTGATAATTTTCCCAATAATCTTCTAAAACCACTTCTTGATTCTGTTTGAAAACTATTTTAAATTTCACATTTTGGGGTACTGAGAGGAGTGAAGGCACCTGAATGTGTCGCCTAGACAGGAGGAGGGATCAGAATGAGGCAGAGCCCACTATACAGCTCGGTGAGTGGGCAGCAGTTTTCACATGCCCAGGGATCTGATGCCTTTACCCTCCATCCTATGTTCTGGGAGAAGATTGCCAGGGTAAGGGGTGTTGGGCGGAAGTGTTGGGGCAGGTCAGAGAAGGAAGAAAGAACAATTGCTGGGATTTCTCAGGGCTCCTGGAACAGGAAAAGTCTGTGCTAGTAGGTGTGTTTGGAGCAGGATGGGGAAGGCCATGGAGGAAGGAAAAGCCAAGGAGGTAGGGGCAGGGAAAAGAGAAAGTACAAATGTCATAAGGCTGCTGTCATGGGCTCCCATAGAATAGGAGTCTGGATGATGAAGTATAATCACTTCCTGCGCAAGGTGGAGTTCTTAGTTCTTCCCTGATGCTTCTGCTTTTCCTGGGCCTCTTTCTTGGAGTTGATAGCACTCAGGCAAGTTTAAAGATGGGCTATGCTTCTCCTGAGCAGTACTTGTACAAATCACCTGTGCCTTGCTCAGACAAGGGAAGACACCAAAGGTCTAGCATTATTCATGACTCCATGCGTCTCTAATGACAGATTCCCATCCCCTTCCACCCTCAAAATACAAACTTACAAGCTCCTTTTCCCAAAGCAAATAATTTGGTGGACATATTTTTGGAGGGGGAAAGACAAGGAATAAATGACTACAACATACTCTGAAGGCACAACTTCTCCTATTTTATCATTTGAGTAAAAACAGAAGTTTACAATAATAATAAGCATTTACAGAAATCATCCAAAGAAGCATATCTGCAAAAGAAACCTCACGGGGCAAAAGCACCAAAAGTTGGCAGCTGAGACTGCAGGGTGAACCTGTCCACTGGGCCAAGGATCTGCTGACTGAAAGTTTAGGGACTTGAGAGGTGGATGCTGGTAGTAGGAGAAGAGCCACACTAGGGAGGGTCTCCCCCTTGGGAGATACCAGGCTCTATTCATCTATCCAGGAGCCAACAGTAGACAGGGAAGGAAGACTGCAGGGGCAGCATGAAACTCTGAGACAGGAGCAGTGGCTATGTCTGCTTCTTCTGGTTCTTCCTGTGCTTTGGGTCCAGGACTAATCGACCCCCCACTAAGAGCACACATTTCCCTGGACCAGGATGGTTGTTTTTGGTATATGGAGAGTTGAAATGCACATGATGACTTTGATTGGAGGGTCAGGGTTCCAAGGAAGCAGAAAGTGTGGGCTGGTAGGTGTGTTTAGAGGAAGGTGGGGAAGAAGGGGTATTGATTGCTGGAGAAAATGAAAGAGAGGAAGAGAAAGGGAAAATTGAAGATGCCCCAGAATCCTGAACTGGGATCAGGGGGATGCAGGGGGAGACAGCAGGTGTGGTTTCCGGGTCCAGTGGTGAACTAAGAGTTGATGTCCCTTTGTCTCTGGGATGTCATGACAGCTCCATATGGGTAGGTGAGTGGGGTCACCATCAACTCAGGTCATGGGGGCTTCCCGTTGTGCACTGGAGGTGCCAAATCCCTCCACACTCCCACGCCAGGAATCCTCCAAGTGATCCATCTTAATCAAGGTCTTGTCACTGCACAGATTTCTCCCTTTTTCCTACACCCCTTACCACTCATCCCAGGACCTGTGTGTCCAACAGCCAGACCAGAAACACGCAAGAAAGAATTTCATGTTGGCGAACAATTTTATTTTCCAGGAAAGCTCAAGCAACAATTTACCCAGACCATACTGTGTCTACACCCTGGGGAGTCAGACCTGTTCAAAGACAAAGGTGTCACAGGAGAGATTGCTGTGAGAAGAGAATCATGGAATGCAGGATCAAGTCCTAATTTCACTGCTCCTAGGGGCCACAGGCAAAAGGTGCAATCAGGCCATGGTGTTCCTGGCTGCCACTGATAGACTTTGATGCCAGGAAGTCTGGGGATGCAGGAAGGTGAGTGCCTGATCTCAGCAGGGGGATTCTGGGAAGGGTCTCTGACATCAGACTTGTGAGGCTCAAGTCCTCAGCCTGGGAACCTGGACAAAGGAGCCAGGGAGGCAGACAGGGAGCGCATCAGCTGGTCTTCTCAGAGGAGGCAGCAGAGCCCTCTCTTGCAGGTGCTTGTGGCTTCTCCTGGGTCACCAGCATCATGTCTTCAACGAGAAACTCAGCGGCCAGCGCCACACTGACATGCAAGATGCTCCCACTGTGGCAGGGATGGTAACGTCACTCCAAGGCATTGAGGTTCAGAGTGAAGAGTCTCTGCACTGAAATGGAATGATCCACCAGGGACGGAAAGCCTGGGTCTCCAGGCAGGAGATCTTGGGAAC
>NW_007253076.1:0-1812 GCF_000164805.1 Carlito syrichta
CTGCAATTTCCAAGCAAACAATTCGAATTCCATGATGCCTGCCTTGCTTACATTAAGGTCACAGGTGCACAATTTCAATACAAATCATTCAAAGTGTTTTCCATAATGTTCAATGAATCATTCATATTATACTCTTTGTTCTATACACTGATTGATACAAAAAACTTTTCTAAGTTAACTCTAGGTGCAGTCCAAGTTCACTGACTCCTAATAGTTTTAACGATTAATATAATCAACTTAACACTATACTATAATCTATAAGTTTAGTTAAATGACTTAGCTGTTAGTTATACTATTATCCTATTATGATTAATGTAATGCCTTATAACTCAGTTAAAACTTATTCTTAAACTACCATACTTTACTATAATTCATATGAGTTTCATATGTCTAAACTTTAATTTTTATATAATCTAATGATTGACGTTTAGTACTATGCTATATCCTATTAAGCTAATACCTCATCATTAATTCTTTCATAAATTGTATAGTAAATATTACACTTGAATAATGTAGCAAAAGGAAACAAAACAGCAAGCGTAAATTTATGCAACTATGAGTGTATATGTATATATTTTATCCTAACAAGTCTACTCTAAAAATCAAATAGTAGCTGTCACACTCTTGTACAAGGAAATGCATGGCCGCCATGTTGGTGGCTGTGGGCTGAAGCAGACAGAGTTTTGGTAATTAACAAAACAAAAGAAAACGTTCTGCCTGACTAGGGGCAGGGTGACAAAACTGTCATGGTAATTTAGTTTCTATTCTTAGCCCTAGGGGAAACAGCTTTCAGGAACAAGAGCTGACTACGCAGTCTATCAGGAAATAGAAGTTAAAAAATATCTAGAAAGAAGTAAAACTTAGAAAGACAGAGAAAAATAATTCTGCTGTGCACTCTTTTCATCAGGTGTATAGAGATTTACTTATGTTTTACTGCCATATATGCACACTGGTCACTAATCACACGCCAATATTATAGGTATACCTGATATCCTATGTCAGAGGTGATCTTCCAGATGGGCCTTTACAGGCCTCAGCCATGTAGCTATAGATGTTGGCTCCCAACATATCCCCCCTTTATATTAAAACAAACCACCAAAACATCTTGGCTTCTGTCTTAGGTTGTTCTCGCCTCACCATAGTTGTTACACGTCATTGGCCCATTCCCCTTCCCCACGGGGAATGCCTGTCTTAAGTTCATACTAGGTGGCTGGAATCTTACCCGTCACTGAATACCAAGAGCATAAAGACTTGAGGGGACATAGGGAGAATGAAGAATGGTAAGCTGATGACACGAAATATTAGCCTATATGACATACGTGATCAGCTGATAGATGACATTATTTTTTTGTTTTATTAGTAAGAACTGCCAAATGAATATTATCAGAGTTATGTTGAACTGCTTTCCTTAAACGTTGGATGATGACTGGAAAGATAAACAACAGAAAAAGAACAATTATACCAATAGCAATGAAATTATAGATCAGATTCCAAACAGAATTGGAAGCCACAAACTGAGAAAGGGAAGAAGTAAATCTAGAATCCAGTTGAGAAACTGAAAGTGAGGACAGGTGTGTCTGAGAGATAGCTGTAATCTGACTATGCAACTGTTGAATGTTTAAAGAAGAATTAGAAGACTGCCAAACTCCCATAAGATGTTTCTGAACATCAGCCCAACTGACATTCTGACCATCATATGGCAAGGGTGTAACACAAATCCATTTAAATTGTGCGTGACAAGTTACAGATATCTGAACCTTAATGTGTTTTATTTGGTTTCCTATATACACTAGTGCTGATTCTAAAGCATTC
>NW_007253076.1:1832-6008 GCF_000164805.1 Carlito syrichta
GACTTCCTGTACTAAAGCAGTGGCAGATGCTTCTACAGATCTTATGATATCTATTATGCAGAAATTTCCAAGACTAAAGCTGCAACAAACCTACAAGGCCTATGTAACATTGCTGTGGCTTGTTCTAAAATATAAGTACCTGGAGAAGAATACCACAGTTCCGGTAGCTGAACAGGCACAAAAACGTAAGAAGGATGCTTTTACAGTAATACTTGATATGGGTTAGCAATAATACAATTAGACAAAGTACAATTTTCACAATTAATTTCAAAATGACCAAAATTATATATTACCGAGTAAATAGAATGAGCATTAGCAATTAACAAAACATATGGGTAATCAACACAAGCCTGTAAAAAGGAATGAGGACAATAAAGTGTTACAGGACCTGTTCCAACAAACAATCGACAAAGCTGAGTCTGTAATGAATGATTAGAGGATAGAGAACTTTGAAATATAAATGTAGCCCATTCATACGGGTGCCTTCTAGTTGTGGCAATCGTAGAGTCATTAAAACCCCAGTCACTAATATATAGTTTTTCACCAGGTACAGGATAGTCCACCTTAGAGTTATAAGCACAGTCTCTTCATTTCGGGAAGCCAGCATCTCGCCGTATGAGTGACCAGTCCTTTTCCGTATCATTGAAGGGGCAAGCAGATACGTTGAGAGGCGATGAAGCTGTAGTCACATGGCTAGGGGCGTATCCTCCAGGCATTAACATCTCCAAACGCCAACCATCCTTGATATTGTCCTGATAAGGGCTTTCTGTACTCAGAGACTTAAAGGTAGACATTAAGAAAGAAGTCTGGTAATTATTAAAAGCAGAATAAAAACAAATAGGGAGGGAGTTGGAATGTCCTTCATAAGAAAAATTACTATTAGTAACAAGTTTGACTTGAGCACGAAATAAAGCAGGCTCTCCCCTTTTCCTGTAAGAAGCTTCCATTTTATCAGAGGTTTTATACTTTCTTCTGGATCTCAATGTCTAGCCATAACTGAATAGCCTGAAGAGTTCAAATTTAAATGATTAATAACAAATAAAGTGTGATTCAAGATGTGGTGAGAAGAGCTATACTTGAACTCACCCTCTTATAACTTAATTGATTTTTTAAAGTTTGGTGAACTCTTCAACTATGGCTTGACCTTGTGGATTGTGGGGAATTTCTGTGGAATGAGAAATATTAAATTGGAGTAAATGCTGGAAAGATTTAGATGTATATGCAGGACCGTTGTTGGTTTTCAATTGCTCTGGCACACCTAGCTGTGAATGGCAAAAGAATATATGTTGTACCACGTCCTTGTAGGCTTCTTCCAGTTTTTGCTGAAGCTAACATAACATGAAAAAATGTATCTACAGTCAAATGCAAATAAGACAATTTTCCAAAGCTGGGAAAATGAGTTACATCCATTTGTCATAGCATGTAAGGTCTCAGTCCTCGAGAGTTGACTCCTCCTGGAGCTGGAACAAAAGTGTTTTAATTCTCAAAGAGTAAACTGAATGTAAATTGTTTACAATCCTCTGGGCTTAAAGGTATAGTAAAGAAACAATTCTGTAAATCAATAACATAATATTAAAGTTAACAGGTATAGTAATACAGCTGTAACACTCCATGGCTCCCATAGTAGTGTTAACAGCTCTTAAATCCTGTAAAATCTCCATATACCAGATTTTTTCTTAATTACAAAACTTGGGCCTTTTATTTACTTGGACAGGTTCCTGCATTCCCTGACGTCTTTGCCAAGTCCCTCAAAGGGATCATAGCCCATCTACAGCATTTGTGTTGAAGCTTTATCATTAGGGCTATATAAATGCATGCATATTTGAGCAAGAATATCTCTTCCCCATAATGTAAAGGGGATAGATGTAATGACGTATGGGCAAAAAGTTTTTGAAGTCTTATCTGTCCAATTTAAAATTTTTAGAGTTACTGGCTACTGAGGGTACTCGACCAATGCCTATGAGTCCTAAAGGAGCTTCTTGAGTAGACAAAGAAGCAGGCCAATTTTCCTGGCAATACAGGAAACATCGGCTCCGGTGTCCAATAAGCCTTTAATCTTAACTCCTTATATATGTATGTCTTTTAGAGATCTAGAGTTAGTAACCTCCTGAACCCAAAAAGCAACATCGCTAGAGTCAAATCCAGAGTTACCTCTAGGCAGGTTAGTTAATTTTACCTGTTTTATGATAAGGCAGGAGCAGCAACTGGGCTATTCTCTGACCTTTTTAAACTGCACAGTTTTGCTAGGGAGAACAACAAGCACCTGGATTTCTCTTGTGTAATCCGAATCCACCACTCCGTGAATAATGAAAATTCCTTGTAAAGACAAGGAACTTCTGCTTAATATTACACCCTCTATTCCTTCTGGGAGAGGGCCCTTCTCCCACAGGAATTGATGTTACCGGAACGTCCAGAGTTAATATTGTTGTGGTGGAGGAACACAAGTTCAGTCCTGTACTCCCAGGGGTGGCTCGCTATTGATTTAAAGGATTACCATTTTATATGAAATTTAGATAAGTATTCTCTAGCTTAATGAAAGCCTTTTTGGCAATTGGAACTCAAAGTTTTTAGTCGAGTAGACCCAGTAACTGGTGTCAATGTGCCATGTAAGTTAGCTATACCTTGCTTAATCAGACAATCTCTGCTAATTTGTCTGACTTGATCACAGTTAAAGCAAGACTGTAATCAGATATTCTTTTGTTTATTACTTATATATTTTTACTTAAATAAATTATTTATATATTGTTTATATATTACTTATATATTATTTATATTGCTTATATTGCTATATATATACCGCTTATATTGCTTATATTAATTATTTTATTTATATTACTTATATTATTTACATATTACTTATGTATGACATATTATTTATATTACTTATATATTCTTTATATACATAGCTTATATTGCTTATATATATATTACTTATATACATTACTTATATTACTTATATCCCTTATACTTTACTTATATACATTTGTTTATTATTACTTGAGCTTTCTACATTTCTATACGGAAAAGAAAAGTGTGTCTAAGTTCAGGCTTTATTTCAGTATTCTTAATTTTGAAGGAAAACTTTAGATAGAGGTGCAGCAAGGGTGGCAAGAAGGAAGGACTTTTAATCATCATAATTATTGTTAGTATTGTTTGATATAATCAATTATATTTTCGGTCTTTATTATCAGTCTTATTAAAGCCTAATGTGTTATTAGCATCTTTAACAGTCAATTGTTTTACTAATAAGGTCTTCAGCTACTTTGTTTATGGCTAACTTTCCTACTGCATCTGTCAATCTAGCAATAAACTCTTCATATGGCTCATCGGATCTTTGCTTTACAGTGGTAAGGCCAGGCATGGCATGATCGGGAGAAGGTAGCCGCTTCCAGGCTATAACATTTAAATCACTCACAGCCATAAGTACATCTGTATGCAATTGTGCTTGAGCCTGGGTATTACAATATTCTCCTACTCCCATATACATATCCATGGTGATATTACCCCGTTCTGGACTTCATTTAGTAAGATTCTGCTCTACAACTTTCCTTTTAACTAACTCTTTATACTCCATTTTCCATAGCACAAACTGTCCTTCTGTCAAACATCCTTTAGCCACTTGAAACCAATCACAAGGAGTCATCCACCAAGCACATAGCCCATCTAAAGAAGGTTAGTGTATACGGCGCTGTTGGGCCATAATCATGACAAGCAGCTTTTAAGTCTTTTAATAATTTCATTGGTATAGGTTCCCATTTAGGGGGTTCAAATTCTATGTCAACAGGAAAACAATGAAGAGATTCTTCTGATTCTAAAGCCTTTTGTATAGTCTCTTGAATTCCCGGCAAATATTTCTTTGGCAATTCCACTCTTTGGTCGCTAAATGGTAACATAGCCCTATTTTTATAGACCACAGGGAAAGAAAAATCTGGCCAATCAGGATTATTATACTTAACTGCTTCCTCATTTAATTCTGCATCATCCCCAGGAGATGAGTGATCTCCGGAATTATATCCTTTAGCTGTCTCATCCTCCTCGGATCCCGAATCACTCTTGGGAAAAGAACCATAATTAGGATTAAGTACCAATGCTTCCCGTAAGATGTTCCATAGGGAATAAAAATCTTGTGGTATCTGAGTTGCACCGTGATATCATACCATTTTTTCATATTTTTTC
>NW_007253077.1:0-3253 GCF_000164805.1 Carlito syrichta
TTTCCCTGGAGAGCCATGGACACCCTTCTTGACACACGTGGGAGGCTTCTTTTTTGTCACTGAAGTCTCCGTCAGGCAGTCTGGGGTGCAGGGCCACAATCGTGGCTCCCGGGACCTTGACCTGCGGGGCTCAGGCAGTCCTCCCACCTCTGGCCCCAAGCATTCGGGACTCTGAGGGCCACCACTCCTGACTCAATTTTGGGGACATCTCACCGAGATGTCGTCTGTCCATGTCACCCATGCTGGTCTCCTACTCATGGGCTCAGGCAGCCTCCCACCTCTGCCTCCCAGGCCATGGGATTGACAGCCATGAACCACGATGGCCAGTCTGGACTCGCATGTTCTGTCGTCAGGGTCAATGCTGCAAAGGAATGCCCTGGGATAGAGGCCAACGCTTCCCATGTAGCCAGGACTGCAGACACTACCACACGTGACTCCAGTGTTTGCATTCCATGGAGTGACAAAGTCTCCCTATGTGACCCAGGGTGGTCTCAAACACCCGATCTCCAGTGGTCCCCTGCCTCAGCTTCCCAAAGTCAGAGCCCGATTGTCTACTAATCCACCATCTTTTGGGAACTCTAGGCCCAAGGCGGGGGCCTCCTTTCCAAATGATGTATGTCTGTTCACAATGATCCCAACTCCATACACAAATGGTTGCTTTTCTTTTTTTCCCTTTTTTCCCTTTTTTCGTTGAGTCAGAGTCTCAGTCCATTGCCCAGGCTTTAGGGCAGTGGCTCGCTAGCGGCCACTGCTTTCTCGGCCCGCCGGGCTCTGGTGAGCCTTTCCCCAACCCTCTTAGGAGCTGGAATAACAGGTGCTCATCAACATACCTGGCTCATTGGGGATGAAGGGTTGAGACGAGGTCTCGCCAAGTTACCTGAGGCTGGGCTCAGGCTGTTCACTGGCCTTGGCCTCCCAAAGCACAGAAATGAAAGGGTGAGACACTAAGCCCAGCCTCGAACCTTCATCGAAATAGAATCAGAAGGCCTGGCGAGGTGGCCCATGCCTGGAATCCCAGCACTCTGGGAGGCCAAGGCAGGAGGATGTCTGGAGCCCAGGAGCCCAAGGCTAGCCCGGGCCACACAGAGAGACCCCATCTTCGCTCCCATCCAATTTAGGAGTTTGGGGTCAAGGTTCCCATCATCCAGGCCTCTATAGAGGCTGAGGCAGGTGAATGGCTGGAGCTCACGATTTTGAAGCTGGCTGAGAATGATGGTCAGGTCCTTGGACCCAGCCTGGTCCACAGAGCCAGACCTGTATCGAAAAACATCAGAATTGTACACTGTGCGAGGATTCTCAACTGTGCATGGTGTGTTCAGGGGGCGACTGGCTTCAGATCCAGGAAAAATGGGATTGGGGGAAGAAATGTCCTGTGGTGAGGGATGTGCTCCTGTCCTGTCGGGGCAGAAGGTCCTTGTTGCCAAGTTGGATGTTTGGTCTACCTGGGGCACATTTCTTACTTCGGAGAAGAGAGGCGGCAGGACCAAGGCCAGGGAGCCTAGGGAACTCCCACACCAAAGCGGGGGCAGTCATTGGCGGGGATAGGAGATGTTAGGTGCCGAGTTTGGGGACCCTCACATGTGCGGGGGCAGGGGGGAAGGACAGAGGGCAGAAGGTTTGCAGGAAAATAGATTTTTTTCTTCATTCATTCTTTCTTTCCTCACAAGATTATTCAGGCTTCTTTCAAAGGGCCCAACTCATGCAATCCTATTGGCTTGGACCTCCCACACTTCTGTGATCACAGGTTTTCCATTTGGTCGACATCCTGGTCTTCCTGACTGGTCGTGAAATCTGGGGCAGAGTTGATCCTCCCCCCGAGGTCTGCCATCACCCAAGATTTTTTGGGTTTTGCTTGGGGTCAAGGTGAGGGCGTCCTATGTGTCCAACCTAGTCTTGAGCTCCCAGACTCCAGTCATCTTCCCTTCTCGGCCTCTTCGAATACCAAGGAGACAGGCCTGAGTCATCTGGCTGTCCCTGCACCACCGAAGGTTTGAGAGTTACGCTTCTCTTTCCCTGATGCAGCCCTTGGGAGGAGTGAGTTGGTACACCCTGGGGATTGAGGTGGACATAGGGGTGGGAGCCCTGGTGGAGACATGTCCCTGCTCCATACGCTTCTCTCAGGGATGGCCTGCAGTCAACTTCAGCCACCCTCTCCAGTATCCCGAGTCATCGGAATGGAGCTGGCCTTGCTGCTGGGTTCTGAGAAGGGTTTGGAGGCTGTTTGCCAGGGCTCACGCCTGTCACCCCAGCATTCTGGCAGCCAAGGTGAAAGGATGGCCTGGGCCCTTGGGTTCGAGTCCATCCCAGGCAACTTGGCGAGACCTCGTCTCTACAAGAAGCCAAAAAAATGAGCTGAGCATAGTGGCACACTCCTGTCATTCCGGCCACTTGGGAGGCTTTTGTGGCAGGAACGCCAGATCCCAACCAGTGAAAACCATGGTGACTGGGAGCAGGCCCATGAGCTCTGGCCTCGGTGGCAGAGTCAGACTCTGACTCAGAAATATAATACCAACCACCACTACCATCACAAACACAGTCCAGGCTCAGGGGCCTAGACCTGCATCCCGGCCCTTCTGAGGCCCAGGCGAGTGGATGGCCTGAGCTGTGGGTCCAAAACCAGCCTGGGAAATGGGGCAAGACCTTATCTCGACCATCAAAAATAAATACCAAGATTAGCCGTATGTGATGTTGCAGGCCTGTGATTCAAGTCACTCATGGGGCTGAGAGATGAGGATCCCCTAAACCTGGCATGTGGAGTCTGTGGTGGCCATGAGCCTGCTCTTGTGCTCTAGCCTGGGTGACAGAGCGGGATCCCTACTACAAATAATAATAATCACCACCACCCCCACTACCACCCCTGCCACTGCGTGTGAGGAGTCATCCTCAGTGATGGGAGAGGAAAATGTACTTTCCAGTCTATCATTTGTGGGAAGTTTCAAAGGTGGCCAACAGGCATGTCCGTCCTGTGCCTTCGGCAACATGCCCCAGGAGGCTTGCCTCCTCCCTCCACACTCGTGACCCATGGAAAAGACGCGTATGAGCTTACAGAACTGACGGGCCCTGAGTGAGGGTGGCTTACAGGCACAGAGCAATCAAGGCAGTTCAGCAATGCTGCGGCAAACCCAGGTTCTGGTCACCTGGTCTGAAACCTTCAGGCGGGGGGAGGGACCCTTCCTCTTCAGATCGCTCCATGGTCCTCCACCCACATGGACCTTTCCCGGGAGAGCCATAAATGCCTGAAGTGACGCACCTG
>NW_007253077.1:4015-5217 GCF_000164805.1 Carlito syrichta
AACTCGGCCCCTGAGCAGCCGGGAGTCTGGGGGCCACCACACCTGACACGATTTTTTGACCTCTCAACAAGACAAGGTCTTACGCATCACCCAGGTTGATCTGCATCCCCTGGGCTCAGGCTGCTTTCTGCCTTGGCCTCACAGGTCAAGGGACTAATGGCCGCTGGCCACAGTGCCCAGCCTGGACTCACACATTGTGTCAGTGGGGGTGATGCAAAGGAATGCCCTGGGATGAAGGCCACCGCATCCTGTTTAGATGGAACCATGGGCTTTACCATGTGCAACTCCTGTGTTTGGATTCCCGGAGTGACAAGATCTTGCACATGGCCCAGGCTGGTCTTGAACTCCCGGGTTTCCAGTGATCCACAGTCTTGGCCTCCCAAAGCCACAGCCCCATTGTCTGCTGATCAACCATCATTCAGGAACTCTAGACCCATGGCTGGGGCCTCCTTCCCAAATGATCTCTGTTCGTACACGATGATGCCAACTGCATACATAAAGGATGCTCTTCTTTTTTTTTCTTTGTTACTTTTCTACTTTGAGTCAGAGCCTCATTCCATTGCCCACGCTGGAGGACAGTGGCTCACTCCTGGGCACCATAGCTTTGGCCCACTGGGCTCCAGTGCTGAGCTTGGGGAACCCTTATATGTGGGGTCGGGGGGGAGGACTGAGGGCAGAAGTTTTGTAGCAGAATGGATTTCTTTCTTTCTTTCTGTATCTTTCTTTCTTTCTTTCTTTTTTTCTTTCTTTCTTTCTTTCTTTCTTTCTTTCTCTCTCTCTCTCTCTCTCTCTCTCTCTCTCTCTCTTTCTTTCTTTCTTATGTTCTTTCTTTATTTTCCTCTCTCTCTCTTTTTTCCCTCACTAGGTAGTCCTGGCTGCTATCAAACTGCCCAACTAAGGCCTTCCTCTTGACCTCGGGCTTCCAAACTGCTGCAATCACAGGCTTTCCATGAGGTCAACGTCTTGGTCTTCCTTCCTGGTCTTCAAATCTGAGCCTGAGGTGATCCTCCCGAGGCCTTCTGTCAACCTAGGATTTCTGGGATTTGCTTGGGTTCGAGGTGGGGGCTTGCTATGGTGTCCAGCCTGATATCAGTTCTTGGGCTCTGGCCATCTTTCCGACTCGGCCTCACCAAGTTCCAAGGAAACAGATGTGTACAGCCATGCTGACCCCTCCCGATGGTTTAAGAGTCATGCAATCCCTT
>NW_007253077.1:6238-9103 GCF_000164805.1 Carlito syrichta
CCCTCAGGGATGAAATAGGAAAGGCACTTTCCGGCCTGTTGGCTGCAGGAGGTTTCAAAGCTGGCCACCAGGAACGTCGGTCACACAATCAGCCATGCATCTCTGCAGGCCTTCCTCCACCCCCCACACCTGTGCCCCACAGCAGAGACTCATGTGAAGTCAAGGAATAGACGGCCCCGGCTTAAGGCATCCATGGGACCCAGAGCAAAGTGGTCGTGCAATACCGTGGCCAGCCCAGGTTCTGGTAGCACATTCTGCCACCTTTGGGCAGAGGTGGTACCATTCCTCTCCCTACTACTCCATCATCCACTGTCCAAGTGGAACTTTCCCTGCAGAGCTGTGGACTCCCGTCATGACGCATATGGATGGCATCTTTTTGGCACCAGAGTCTCCATTGGAAGAGCTTGGTTGCGGCAGTAGGTTTGTGGCTCCTGGGGCCTGGACATGTGGGGCTAAAGTGGACCTCCTGTCTCAGCTCCCAAGCAGCTGCAACTCTGGGGGCCAACATGCCTGACTTGATTTATTGGACCTTTCACTGAGATCACTGAGATGAGATCTGGCCACATCGCCAGTGCTGGTCTCTGATCCCTGGGCTCAGGCAGTCTCTCACCTCAGACTCCCAGGTTGAGGGGCTGATGGCCGTGAGCCACAGTGCCCGGCATGGTCTCTCAAGTTCTGTCCATGGGGGTGATGCAATGGAACACATCGGGATGGAGACCACTACATCCCGTGTAGCTGGAACTGGGGGTGCCACCGTGCATGACTCCAGTTTTTGTGCTCCGGGGAGTGACTTGCTCTCACTACTTGGCCCAGACTGGTCTCAATCTCCCGACCTGCAGTGGTCCCCTGCCTCAGCCATCCAAAGCCACAGCCCAATTGTCTGTTGATCCACCATCTTTTGGGGAACTCTAGGCCCAAGGCTGGGGCCTCCTTCCCAATTGATCTCTGTCTGTTCATGATCCCAACTCCATACACAAACGAATTCTCTTCTTTGTTTTCCTTTTTTCTTTGAGTTAAGGTCTCAGCCGTCGTCCAGGCTGGAGGGAGGTGGCTTGCTCCTGGCAACCATAGCCTCAGACTGCCTGGTTCCAGTGAGCTTTCCGCGGCCTTCTGAGGAGCTGGAACTAGAGGTGCCTGCTACCATGCCCAGCTCATTTTGATGGAGGGTAGAGACGAGGTCTCACTGAGTTGCCTGGGTTGGTTTTGGCCCACAGGCTTGGGCCAGCCACTGGACTCTGACTCCAAAGGTGCTGGGATGTCAAGGTTGAGCCCCCGAGTCCAGGCTCAATCCTTCATTGAAAACGAACCAGGAGGCCTGGTGCAGTGGCCAACGCCTGGAATCGCAGCAATCTTGGAGGCTGAGGCTGGTGAATGGCTGCTGCCCAGAAGACCAAGGCCAACCTGGGCCACACAGGGAGACCCCATATCCATATACAATCAAACAGGGGGTCGGGGGTCAAAGTGCCTGTCATCCCAGGCACGTCAGTGGCTGAGGCGGGAGGATTCCTGGAGCCCACAATTTTGAGGCTGGTGGTGAACGAGGGTTGTCTCCCCAGGCCCCAGCTAAGGCCAGAAAGGCAGACCTTGTCTCCAAAAACACAAGAATCACACACATATTCTCAACTGCATGTGGTGTGTTCACATTGTGACTGTCTTTTGAACCCGAAAAAATGGGCTTGGGGGGAAAAATGTCCTTGGGTGAGGGAAGTGTCCCTGCCCTTTCTTGATGGAAGGTCCTCATTGCCGTGTCAGAGTGTTGGCCTGCCTGGGGCACATTTCTCACATCAAAGAGGAGGCCAGGTAGCCTTGGGAACTCCTGCCCCAAAGGATGGGCAGCCATTTTGGGGGAGTTTTACTGGAGAGTGCCGAACCTGGGGGATCCTCACATGTTGGGCGGCATGGGGGGAAGGACTGAGGGGAGAAGTTTTGCAGGAGAATGGATTCCTTTCTCTTTTTTTCTGTCCTTCTTTTCATTCCTCACTAGGATGCTCAAGTTGCTACAAAACATCCAGTTCAGGCCATCCTCTCGGCCTGGGCCTCCAAATTGCTGTGATCACAGGCTTTCCATCTGGGTCTTCCTGCCTGGTCTTGGACTCTGGGCTGGGGGCTATCCACCTGCCGAGGCCAGCCCTCACCCAAGGTTTTCTGGGATTTGCTTGGGTTGATGTGTGGGCTTTCTATGGTGTCCAGCCTGGTCTCGAGCTCCCAGAATCCAGGCATCTTCCTGTCTCGGTTTCCCCAAGTGCCGAGGAGTCAGGCATGAGTCACCCGGCCATCCTCACCCACCCAAAGTTTTGAGAGTCATGTTCTCCCTTTCATGAAGGTGTCCCCTGGGAGGAGCATTCAGGTTGACACTTGGGAATGAGACGGGCAGAGGTATGGGCACCCAGGTGGAGACATGACCCTCTGCCAGATGCTTCCCCCCTGGGAGGGCTTGGTGGGCAACTCTTGCCCCACTCTCCAGGATCTTGTGTCATCAGAAGGGAGCAGGCCTCACAGTGGGGCCCTGAGAGGGGAGTGGAGGCTGGGCATGGGGGCTCACGCCTGTCATCCCAGTGCTCTGGGTGGCTGATGCGAGAGGATGACCTGAGCTCCCAGGTTAGAGACCAACCTGGGAACCTTGGTGAGAACACCTCTCCACGAAGCCAAATAATTAGCCAAGTATGGTGGTTCATGCCTGACATTCTGTCCTCTCAGGAGCCTGCAGCAAGAGGATTGCTGGAGTCCAGCAGGTGGAGGTTGCAGTGACCGAGAGTGGGCCTCTGCACTATAGCCTGGTGACAGAGTGGGTCTCCGAATCAGAATAATACCAACCACCACCACTATCACAACCACAGGCCGGGCTCAGGGACTCAATCTGGTATT
>NW_007253078.1:0-1079 GCF_000164805.1 Carlito syrichta
TATCTGGGAAATGGGAGTCCTCATATTCAGGAAACTTCACGTGCTCTTGGTAAGGAAGAATAATCAATCTGGGTTATACGAGTCCTCAATTAGAAAAATGTTCAGGGCGTCTTGATAAGGCCTACAAGACTCAGACTTCAACATCCCCATAATTTTCAGAGCTCTTTCCTATGTGCATATTAGGAATCACTCATTCCAGAAGTACTGCAACATTCTGTTCCTCTCGATAGTTTAAACGAAAATATGGCACTACAAGTCCATTTAGATTCTGGATCCTCTAACGCCAAATTCCAGGACCCCAGTAGTCATCTCAGGTGTGTTGAAAGTAAGCCCTGAGTTCAGGGTTACCTCGTACTCCAGAAATTTCTGGTAGTTTAGCTATTCGGAATTAGGAACTTGGGTTTAGATGTTGCAACATGTTTAGAAGGTATTTTTGGCAGGGCACCAGGGTCTTGGTTTGCAAGTCCATAGGAGCATTCTGGAGTCTTTCTATTTGGAGCCACGTGTCTGGACTTCTGGGGAACGGGGAAACACCTGGTCATTCTTCTGAGAACGAAACAAGAATCTCGGAAACAATGTCCCCAGAAAGTTTCTATTCATGTTACCAATGTGGATCAAGGAAAATCAGTTTGCATGTGACCAGAAAACTTCTGGGCAGCTGTTAATTTTTCCCTGGCTTAAGGTAGTTCTCATACCTAGAAGCCTACAGGAATTTTCTAAAGGCTAATCAGGAATTTGGAGTCCCAGTCCCCACACTTTTCAGAACTTATTCCTATATACGTACCACAAATCTGTCATTACCGATTCTCAGGAACCTGCTGCTCCTATTCTTAGTTGTAACAAAGAATCTGGCCATCTGCTCGGCTTCTTTGCAGGAGGCTGTAAGGCCAGATTGCACATCCCAAGGGATCATGTCGCCATTTTTCATGTAATTTCTGACTTCATGTTTACCTCCTAATCCAGAAACTAATACTGGGAATTTTAGATTGATATTCGTAACTTGGGATTACGTGTTCCCAAATATTTAGACGTATTCTTAATGGGATCCAGCATTTGGATTCCAGTGCCCTTCTGACCAT
>NW_007253078.1:2068-3354 GCF_000164805.1 Carlito syrichta
CAGGAACCTGGGTAATGGGAGTCCTCATATTTAGGAAACTACACGGTCTCTTCCTAAGGAATAATAAGGAATTTTGGTTGCACAAGTCCTCAAACCGAAAATCCACAGGGCTTCTTACTAAGAGGTAACCATGAATCAGGTTTTTAATGTAGGAATCTAGGTAGAGGAAGTTCTCAAGCACAGGAAACTGGAAGGCCTATTGCTAAGAAAGAATGAGGAATCTGGGTTACACGTGTCTTCAATTCCTAAAAAAGTTACCTAAGGGCTTAACACGAATCAGGGTTTTGAAGCATGAATCTGCGGAAATGGGGTCCTCATATACAAGCAAATACATGGCCCTTAGCTCAGAAAGAATAAGAAATCTGTGTTGCACGTGTTCTCTATCCCAAAGAATTACAGGGCCAATTGTTAAGGTCTAAACAAGAATAAGGGATTCGAAGCAGGAATGTGGGTAATAATCCTCATAACAGGAAGCTTCGCAGCCTCTTATTAAGGAAAAATAAGGAATCTGTTTTACACGGTTCCTCAATCTCAAAATCGACATGGCGTCTTGCTAAGGGCTAAACAAGAATCAGGGTTTCAAAACAGAAATTTGGGGAAAGGGAGTCCTCATAAACAGGAAATTACACGGCCTCCAGCGAAGGACGAATAAGGATTCTGTGTTACATGGGTCCTCAATCTGAAAAAATTCTCAGGACGTCTTGTTACTGGGCAAACAGTAATCAGGGATTGGAGCTCCCCTCATGTTTTGGAGCTATTTAGCATGTGGATATTAGGAATAAGTCAATTCAGGACTCCAGCATCATACTGGTCCTCTTGATAGTCTAAACGGGTATCTGGCACTTCAAGACTGTTAGGTTCCTCGGGACAACTAAGGCCAGATTCCACCTCATAAAGGATCATCTTGACATATTTGGATGCAATTCTTGGTCTCAAGATGAACCTTGCAATTCTCAAGCTTCCATTTGTCCTTTTATTTTGAGAGGTTCTGAGGGTTTTGCAGTTGCCAAATGTTTAGTAAGTATTTTTAAAGGTAACCAGGAATCACGAATTCCCCATCCATAGGAAACTTGTAAGCATCTGTCTTTTTGTATACACATTTATGGAATACACATAGACAGGGAAAATCAAGGAATCTTGCTGAGAACAAAAAGGGAATCCGGGTTCTTGGAGTTCTCATTCGCTGAAGACTACAGGGCCTGTTGATGAGGTTTAATCTGGAATCTGGGCTTCTAGGTTCCCATATTGTTAGGGTGTCTTGTAAAAGGGAACCAGGAATCTTGGAT
>NW_007253078.1:4052-5142 GCF_000164805.1 Carlito syrichta
CAGGCATATTCTTGTCATCTTTCTATGGGTATACAAGAGTCTGGACTTTCAGGCCAACAGGAAACATCTCTTCATTTTGCTTAGAACAAAATAGGAATCTGGGTCACTGCGTCCCTTGAAAGTTTCTACACGCTTTACTAAAGAGGAACCAGGAAATTCGGTTTCCATGTAACTTGCACACATCTGGGCATTTAGTAAATTACCGTGGCTTAAGGCAGTACTCATACCTAGGAATCAACAGGGACTTTAGCAAATGCTAATCTGTGATCTGGGAGTCCTGTTTCTCAGATTATTCAGAGCAACATCCAACATGCATACGACAAATCGGGCATTGCCAATCTCCAGGAACGTGTTGCACCTCTTGATAGTTGTAACTGAGATTCTGGCCTAGTGATCCGTTTGTTTCACAGGTTCCTGTAAGGCCAGATTCTACAATCCACGCAATCATCTGCCATTTGCTAATATGATCACTGGCTTCAGGTTTTCCTCATAGTCCAGAAACTGCTGATGGACATTCCTTTTCACATTGAGAATGTGGGATTAGGGGTTCTCACATATTTAGGATGTATTCTTAAGGGGGAACCAGCAATCTTCGATTCCAGGTCCCTGGGAATCTTTTTGGCGTATGTGTATTGGTATGTAAGATTTTTTACTTCCATGTCACCAGAAAACGTCCTGACATCTTACTGATAATAAAAATGGAATGTGGGTTATGGGAGGCCTCAATCCATTTCTACAGGGCTCCGTTATAAGGGCTTATCTGAAATCTGGGCTTCTAGTTCTCCAAATGCTTCAGAGCACGTTGCCACTTGGAGAGGACAGCTGTCATTATAGATTCCCAGCAAACTTCTGGTCCTCTTGATTGTTGTAACCAAGAACCAGGCCGTGCAATATGCTTGGTTTCTCGGCACAAATAAAGTCACATAACTGGATTGAGGCATGATCTAGCTATATTTGTGTGTAACTCTTGTCTTAAGATGTACTTGTAATCCTAAAACTTCCGTTTGTGAATTTGTTTGATATAGCCTTGAGATTTTGAAGTTACTAAGCATGTAGTACATATTTGTAAAGGTAACCAGGAATCATGGAT
>NW_007253078.1:6254-6991 GCF_000164805.1 Carlito syrichta
GGCTAAACCAGAATAAGGGTTTTAAGCAGAAATATCGGTAATGAGAGTCTTCATATACAAGAAACTACACAGCCTCTACCTTAGAATGGATAAGGAATCTGGTTTTCATGAGTCCTCAATATCAAAAATATACTGGGCATCTTGTTAAGGGCTAAACAAGAATCAGTCTTTGAAGCAACAATCTGGGGAATGGGAGTCCTCATATACAGGAAACTACACGGACTCTTGCTAAGGAAGAATAACGAATCTGGGTTAAACGAGTACTCAATTCCAAAAATGTTGAGGGCGACTTGGTAAGGCCTACAAGACTAGGACCTCGACGTCCCCATATTATTCAGAGCTGTGCCCTATGTGCATATTAGGAGTCACTCATTCCAGAAGTCCTGCAATATTCTGGTCTTCTCGATAGTTTAAACAAAAATATGACACTACAAGTCCATTTAGATTCTGGATCCTCTAACACCACATTCCAGGACACAAGTAATCATCTAGGGCGTTTTGAATGTAAGCCCTGAGTTCCGGGTTACCTCGTACTCCAGAAATTACTGGTAGTTCAGCTATTCGGAATTAGGACCTTAGATTTAGATGTTACACCATGTTTAGAAGGTATTTTTGGGAGGGCACTAGGGTCTTGGCTTACAAGTTCATAGGAGCATTCTGGAGTCATTCAATTGGGAGCCACGTGTCTGGACTTCTGGGAAATGGGGAAACATTTGGTCGTTCTTCTGAGAATGAAA
>NW_007253079.1:0-2551 GCF_000164805.1 Carlito syrichta
GATGATTACTGAGGCTGAGCACTTTTGTTCAACGTTGTTTATGTATGCATCACACTTTTATGTGTAATTTTGTTTTTTCAATATATTTGCTGAATTTTTATGCAAATTTAATGTATTTTCTATGGATATTAATAGTTTTTTCCCTTTCTGTATGTTATATTGTTTATTTCACTGGCTGGGGGATTCTATCCAATGTTGAAGAGGAGGAGTGACCACAGAAATCCTTATCACACTCTTGAATTTTACGGAGTTTCCCTATTATTTTACAGATAATTTAAATTTCCATATTTCTTTTATACCCTCCATGAATACATCAAGTAATTTGCCTTCTATTCTTACTTTGCTTAGTGCCTTAATCAAGAATCAGTCATCAGTACTGAATTTGAACAAATGATTTTTCTGTGTCTAGGGTTGTGTTATTTTTCATTAATTTCTCAGTGTCATAAATGCATGAATGTTTTTCAGTACTTTAAAGATGTCACTTCTGTGTCTTTTGGCTTGCATAGTTTCTGATACGAAGTCTGTTGTAATTTTTAATCTTTGTTCTAAAGTTAAGTAATCACTGCATCTCACATATTAATCTATCTTGAAAATTAATGTTATTCTTTTAAACATATGTCTGCACTCAGTGTGCTGTATAGTTTATTAGAAATTTTGCTTCTATGTTCTATATGTGTATATTTGAGTTTTCCTGTTTCCTGTTTTCCTTATTTAATTCTTTATGGAAATTATTGTATTGTTATCTTCATGAATAATCTAAATCTCCCTAATGACTAATATTGTCAAACATCTTTCCTTTTTTGTGCTTATCTTGCACCCATATCTCTTTCTTAGTAAAACATCAATGCAAATCATTGCCAATTCTTTACTGGAGTTTTTTTTTTAATTGAGATTGTTTACATGTAATGTAGTTCATTTCATTCACAGATATGATTTTTTAATTGTCTAAATTAGATCAACTTTATTGATAGTATTTTTCAAGTATTCTATGTACTTAAATATGTTGTTGCCCAACATGTTCTATCAGTTACAGAGAGAGGAGTGATGAAGTTTGACACAATAATTGTGTGTGTCTCGATCTCCTTTCAGTTCTATCACTTTTTGTTATTATGTATTTTCAAGACCTGTTGTTTAGTGCAAGTACTTTTAGGATTAGTACTCATCTTGAGGAGCTGATGCCACTACCATTACATGTGTTTTTCATCATTCATCTTCCTTCCTTCTGTCCTTGCTTCCTATCTTTTTGAGACAAAATTTTACTTTGCTTCCAGCTTGGAGCTCAATGACATAATCACGGCTCACTACAGCCTCAAACTCCTGGGCTCAAGTGATTCTTCTGCCTCAGCCTCTCAAGTAGTTGGGACTATAGGCATTCACCAACTGCCTGGCTAATTTTTCTGTTTTATAGAGATGGAGTCTCACTTTGTTGCATAGCATGGTCTTGAACTGCACACCTTCAGCAATCCACTCGGCTTGGCCTCCCAAAGTGCTAGATGGCATATGCGAGGTACTGAACCTGGTTCTGCTTATTTCCATTTCCTCTGCTTCATATAGTTGGTATTGTTGCTTTTGCCTTTTTCTGAACCCTGAGAATTCTGAAATCTCTACCACCTGGAATATTTTGTGATTATAATGTGCCACGTTCTGCTCATCTCTGATGAAATGCACTCTCCTGATAACATCAACATCTTGGTTCACTTTAGCAAATAAATTTAATAATACAACTTCCTTCTAAATTTATGTCTTTATGGTTCCTATGTCCTATGTCCCTGGGTGTTCATGGCTTTGTGTTTTCTTTATACAAGGATTGAATTAACTTTTGGCTCTAAATGTGATCAAGTTTACTCTCTTTTTTACACATCTCCAAAACAGGCTTCCTCCTTAGTTCAAGCTGAAGATAATAACATATACTTTTAGGACTAGGCTCAGTGGCTCAGCCTGTAATCCCAGCACTTTGGGAGACCAAGATGAATGGATTGCCTGAGCCCACGGGTTCAAAACCCACCCGGGCATCTTGGCAAGTCCTTATCTCTACAATAAAAAAAAAATTAGCTGGGCGTGGTAGCGCGTGCGTGTAGTTCTGGCTACTTGGAAGGTTGAGGTGGAAGAATTGCTGGAGCCCAGCATGCAGTGCTGACCAGGAGCATGCCCCTGCACTCCAATCTGGTGACAGAGTGAGACTCCAACTCAAAAATAAATAAATAAATAAAACTAATAACTACTACTTGCATATCACCTTGTATTCCCTTTGATTCTTCTAATTAGTTTTTAAGATGAGAATTATTATAAGTCTACCTCCAAAGAGAGTAACTGAGGTTTACTGGATATAGATAACCTGTCTAGGTACACCAACAGCAAATAGTAGGCATGGCATTCATATTCATATGGGGTTTTTTCCCACTCAATACAACATATTGATCCCCTATGAAATGCCAGGTACTGTTCTTGGACATTATTTTTGGGTATGTCCAGGGAATATAGCCGTAACCAATAAAGAAAATATCCTTATCCTCTAAGTAGGGGACAGAGGTGAACAAAGATTAGTAAATAT
>NW_007253079.1:3522-4371 GCF_000164805.1 Carlito syrichta
TACTGAATTTAATAACATGGGCTAAGTAGAATTTCTCCACTATAAATACCATATCCAAAAGACTTAGTGACTGATTGCTCAAGGAATAATATGATATAATTTATGGTTTTACAAAGTCTCACATGTGATCATGGGTTTTCAGAGCATCTGTAAAAAATCTGGGTCCAACACTTGTTCCGGCTTGCTATTTTTTTCCAACAAACAAAATCAAGAGATTATTCTTTTTTTATTTTTATTTTAAAGATGAGAGGTACAATTCAGGAATAGGTATATAAATGGTCACTGTACAGGTAAAGCTCAGGCCTCACCTTGGTCCCCACTTTGCCTGGTTTAAGATCAGGTACCCTTACTGATGAAATGTCCCCTTTCCCAAACTCTCCTCAAATGGTAACAAGGCACTATCATTTAAATGTCATTACTTTAAACCATTTCTGCTGCTGGAGAGATTAGAAAGGGCTTATAATATTTCTCCTCTTTTCAAACAGAATTGTGGTCTGAGCTGTTTTGTGTCTTAACAACTTCAGTCTTGTTGTGGATGAAAGTCCAAATATTCTCTGACATACTGTCAAGGAAACATTATAAGCAGAAGGCTAAAAATAATTGTGTAGTTTGTTAATTATCTCAATGCAATTTTCAAATAGATTTTTCAAAGAAAAAAACAGAACAATATTCTTACTGATATCTGACTCCTGGTTTCTGACTCTATGTTTTGCATGTGACAATGACCATGTTGTGCTGATCATATTTTTATCCAGTACATTGCTCCACTATTAACTTGCTTTAAAGGCAGCATTGGCTTTCCAGACATTGTCCAGGAAGTTCAAAAAACTGGCTTCTGATCCATATAAA
>NW_007253080.1:0-1189 GCF_000164805.1 Carlito syrichta
CAGCAGGTATGAACCTTGAAACATGCTAAGTGAAAGAAACTGATCACAAAAGACCCATATTGTGTGATCCCACCTGTATGAACTGTCCAGAACAGGCAAATCCATACAGACAGGAAGTGGATGAGTCAGGGACTGGACAGGATATGGAAATGGAGAGTGGCTGCCTCATGGATACTGGGTTTTCTTTGGGACGATAAAAATGTTCTAAAATGGAGGGGCACCATGGCTCATGTCTCTAAAATGGAAGGGCACCATGATGGAAGGATTGCTTGAGCCCAGGAGTTTGAGAGCAGTCTAAACAACATAGCGAGATCTCATCTCTACAAAAAAACAAAAACACACACCTATAGTCCCAGCTACTCAGGAGGCTGAGGCAGAAGGCTCATCTGAGCCCAGGAGGTAGAGGCTGTGGTGAGCTGTGATCATACCACTGCATTCCAGCTTAGGTGACAGAGTGACACCTTGGCTTAAAAAAAAAAAAAAAAATCTACGGGCCAGGCACGGTGGCTCAAGCCTGTAATCCTAGCACTTTGGGAGGCCGAGGTGAGAAGATTCCTGAGCCCATCAATTCAAGAACAGCCTGGGTCTCTACAATAAATCAAAAAATTAGCCAGCTGTGGTGGTGTGTGCCTGTAGTTCCAGCTATTTGGAAGGCCAACGTGGAAGAATCTCCTGAGCCCAGCAGGTCGATGCTGGGGTGGCCATGAGCATGTCACTGCATTCCAGCCTGGGCAACACAGTGAGACTCTGACTCAAAAAATAAAAATAAAATATCTAAAACTGATAGTGGTAATGTTGCTCAGCTTTGTGAATGTACTAAAAACTGCTGAATTAGAAGAGTGAATTTGAAAGCATGTGAATCAATAAAAGTATTTTTAATTAATGTAAAAAAATGTGTAGTAAACAAAATATCAAACTTTTAAAATAAATATAAGCCACACCCTAGTCACATGTGGCTGCTGAGCACTTGAAAGATGATTAATGGGCCTGGCACAGTGACTCAGCCTGTAATCTCGCCCCTTTGGGATGCTGAGGTGAGTGGATGGCCTGAGCACGTGGGTTTGAGACCCGCCTGGGCAACTTGGCGAGACCTCATCTCTACAATAAATCAAAAAATCAGCCGGGCGTGGTAGCGCACGCCTGTAATTCTGGCTACTCGGAAGGCTGAGGCGGAAGGATCGCCGGACCC
>NW_007253080.1:2550-5736 GCF_000164805.1 Carlito syrichta
GGCTCCGGCAATCCTTCCACCTCAGCCTTCCAAGTAACTGGAACTACAGGTGCGCGCTACCACGCCCAGATAGTTTTTGATTTATTGTAAAGATGAGTTCTCGCCAAGTTGCCCAGGCGGGTCTCGAACCCTCAAGCTCAGACAATCCACTCATCTCAGCCTCCCAAAGTGCGGGATTACAGGCTGAGCCACCGAACCTGGCTCCTTTTTACTTTTTTAATGTTGCTCCTGGAAAATGTAAAATGATATACGTGGCTCACATTATATTTCCACTGGACAGTGCTGCCCTACAATTTATTTATGCATGGATTCTGTATATTGTTTATGGTTCATGGTCTGTCTTCCTCTGCAAGACGTAAGCCCCACGAGGGCAGGGCTTCTTTCTGACTGGTTCACTGCTATATTCCCAGTGCCTTGTCTGTTCCCTCATAGATACGTAACAGGGGCTCAATAAATATCTTTTTTTTTTTTTTTGAGTTGGAATCTCACTCTGTCACGGAGTCTCACTCTGTCGCCCAGACTGAAGTGCAGTGGCCGCTCCCGGCCACCGCAGCCTCAACCTGCTGTGCTCCGGCGATCCTTCTGCCTCAGCCTTCCAAGTAGCTGGAACTACAGGCGAGCGCTACCACACCCAGCTAATGTTTGATTTATTTCAGAGATGAGGTCTCGCCAAGTTGCCCAGGCGGGTCTCGAACATGCGGGCTCAGGCAATTCACTCAGCTCAGCCTCCCAAGGCGCAGGATTACAGGCTGAGCCACCGAGCCCGGCTTAATAAATATCTCTTAAATAAAAGAATGGATGAATAACTCCATTTCATTGATATTAACCATGTATATTTAGCTCTGCGCTAAGCCTTAACAATGTATTTCACTCTCGGAACCACTCTGTGAATTAGGAACTGTTATTATTCCCATTCCACAAGGAGGAAAGAGAAGTTCACAGATTAAGTGACTGCCCAGTCTCTCAGAGCTGATGTTAAGTCCCTCCGGGGCAGGTAGTCTGACTGCACGGGATGAGTGGGAAGACCCCTCCTGGGGAGAATGGGACCCCCATTTCCACCAGCACATTTTCTTTAACCCCAGTGCAAGTTGCTTTGAGGTCAGGCAGCCTGCTTCAGGGATAGCATTCTCCAGGCTAGGCTAAAGGACAGGGAAGTTTCTGTGCGCTGTCCCTCCATGGTTTCGTTCTCCTGCTTATTCTCTTTGCTGCCTGCAGCCACCCCCTGGTGACTTTTCACCTACAAGGTGGGGGGAGGCAGAGGAAGCGAGGAGGGTGTGGCCTGAATCTTCTCTCCAGAGTGGGAACTATTAACTGCCATTAGCTACCAGGAATTACGAGGAACCTGCGAGTCTGGGACCTCAGGAATATCTGGCCGGGAGAGGGCCTCCAGGGGGTGTAAGGACAGAGGAGCACAGACAGAAAGGGTTGGCTCCAGCCAGCACCCAGTCTGCCTTCCCCTACACTCAGGGGACGAAGGTGTGGTAACTCAGGTCGGGAAGGGCAGTTTGCATTCTTGAGAATCACATGGCCAAAAAATTTGTTTTTAAGTAGCCGGGCGTGGTGGTTCACTCCTGTAGCCCCAACTACTCAGGAGGCTGAGGCAGGAGGGCCACTTGAGCCCAGGAGATCGAGGCTGCAGTGAGTTATGGTCACACCACTGTGCCCCAGCCTGGGCAAGGGAGCAAGACTCTGTTTCTAAAAATGAACCAACAAAACAATTAGTAGGTATTTATGTCCTGACAACTTAGGAGCTTCTTGAAAAAATTAATGTGCATAAATTGAAAGAGAAAAATAATATTTTACTTCATTCTTAAATAACTGTACAAGGCTGGTCGCGGTGGCTCAAGCCTATAATCCCAGCACTTTGGGAAGCCAAGGTGAGAGGATTGCCTGAGTCCACGGGTTTGAGACCTTACCTCTACAATAAATCAAGAAAAAATGAGCCGGCATGATGGCACGTACCTGTAGTTCCAGCTACTTGGAAGGCTGAGGTGGAAGGATCACCTAAGCCCAGAAAATCTAGGCTGCAGTGGCTGTGTGTGTGCCACCACACTCCAGCCTGGGAGACAGAGTGAGACTCCAACTCAAAAATGAAATAAAATAAAACAAAATAACTGTACAGATGTATTAATGGAATGAGTATACCTGGTGGGCACTGCACAACTGCTCAAACTTTAAAATTAAGAGTGAACGCTACCACCCTCGTTTCCTCTTCCACAATAATTTTTACATGACACTTTTTTTTTTTTTGAGTTGGAGTCTCACTCGGTCGCCCAGACTGGAGTGCAGTGGCCGCTTCCGGCCACCTCAGCCTTGCCTGCTGGGCTCCAGCGATCCTTCTGCCTCAGCCTTCCGAGTAGCCAGAATTACAGGCATGCGCTACCATGCCCGGCTGATTTTTTTTTTTGATTTATTGTAGAGATGAGGTCTCGCTGCCCAGGCGGGTCTCGAACCCGCGGGCTCAGGCAATTCACTCACCTCAGCCTCCAAAAGGCGCGGGATTACAGGCTGAGTCACCGAGCCCGGCTTACATGACACTTTTTATCACAACAACTCCCATACACTCAGGTTCACAAAGTTAGGACATCGTGGAAAGGAATGTCGCTTCCACGATCTAGCTTCAAAGGTGAACCACCTTGAACTGATAGTTTTGCACAGTGTCCGACAGATGTCGCTGTGTTTCCTTCAAAAATTAATATTCTGCTGTGTCCTGGAGCAATTCAGAGCCCAGTTTGGGGAATGGCAGCCTGAATGGCCTGCCTTGGCACAATAGGTCTTCCACAGAGGGTAGCTGTTGGGAGCCAACATCTATAGCTACATGGCTGAGGCCTGTAAAGGCCCATCTGGAGGATCGCCTCTGACATAGGATATCAGTTATACCTATAATATTGGCGTGTGATTAGTGACCAGTGTGTATACATGGCAGTAAAACTTATAAGTAAATATCAATATGCCTGATGGAAAGTGCATAGCAGAATTATTTTTCTCTGTCTTTCTAAGTTTTACTTCTTTCTAGATATTTTTTAACTTTTATTTCCTGGTAGACTGGTTAGTTAGCTCTTGTTCCCAAAGGCAGTTTCTCCTAGGATTAAGATTAGAAACTAAATTACCATAATAGTTTTATTGCCCTGCCTCTAGTCAGGCAGGACGTTTTTCTAGTTTCGTTACATGCCGAAACTCCGTTTG